>NW_027174591.1:0-300000 GCF_000390325.3 Nicotiana tomentosiformis
TACAAACTCAGCCGCTGCTTGAGCAGCAGAGGTAGCATCCTTAAATTTCATGTTCCAATTCTGCCTGCCAATAGAAAAATTACCATTACCATCTCTAGGAAATGATTGCCCATGTTCCAACCTTTCATCATTGAATCTAAGTGGCATGAACCACCATCATCAACATAATATTGCCTTTAAAGATCTAAAACAGCTCTGGCAGCTAGGCTTGCATGTTCTGCAAACTTAGCCGCTACTTGAGCAGCAGAGGTAGCATCCTTAAATTTCATGTTTTAATTCTGCCTGCCAACAGAAAAATTACCATTACCATCTCAAGGAAATGATTTCCCATCTTCCAACCTTTCATCCTTGAAACCTAAGTGGCATGAACCACCATCATCAACACAATATTGCCTTGAAAGTTCTACAACAGCTCTGGCAGCTAGGCTTGCATGTTCTGCAAACTCAGCCGCTGCTTGAGCAGCAGAGGTAGCATCCTTAAATTTCATGTTCCAATTCTGCCTGCCAACAAAAAATTTACCATTACCAACTCCAGGAAATGATTGCCCATGTTCCAACCTTTCATCCTTGAAACCTAAGTGGCATGAACCACCATCATCAACACAATATTGCCTTGAAAGTTCTACAACAACTCTGGCAGCTAGGTTTGCATGTTATACAAACTCAGCCGCTGCTTGAGCAGCAGAGGTAGCATCCTTAAATTTCATGTTCCAATTCTGCCTGCCAATAGAAAAAATACCATTACCATCTCTAGGAAATGATTGCCCATGTTCCAACCTTTCATCCTTGAATCTAAGTGGCATGAACCACCATCATCAACACAATATTGCCTTTAAAGTTCTACAACAGCTCTGGCAGCTAGGCTTGCATGTTCTGCAAACTCAGCCGCTCCTTGAGCAGCAGTGGTAGCATCCTTAAATTTCATGTTCCAATTCTGCCTGCCAACAGAAAAATTACCATTAACATCTCTAGGAAATGATTTCCCATGCTCCAACCTTTCATCCTTGAAACCTAAGTGGCATGAACCACCATCATTAACACAATATTGCCTTGAAAGTTCTACAAAAACTCTGGCAGCTAGGTTTGCATGTTATGCAATCTCAGCCGCTGCTTGAGCAGCAGAGGTAGCATCCTTAAATTTCATGTACCAATTCTGCCTGCCAGTAGAAAAATTACCATTACCATCTCTAGGAAATGATTGCCCATGTTCCAACCTTTCATCCTTGAATCTAAGTGGCATGAACCACCATCATCAACACAATATTGCCTTTAAAGTTCTACAACAGCTCCGGAAGCTAGGCTTGCATGTTCTACAAACTCAGCCGCTGCTTGAGCAGCAGAGGTAGCATCCTTAAATTTCATGTTCCAATTCTGCCTGCCAACAAAAAATTTACCATTACCAACTCCAGGAAATGATTGCCCATGTTCCAACCTTTCATCCTTGAAACCTAAGTGGCATGAACCACCATCATCAACACAATATTGCCTTGAGAGTTCTACAACAGCTCTGGCAGCTAGGCTTGCATGTTCTGCAAACTCAGCCGCTCCTTGAGCAGCAGAGGTAGCATCCTTAAATTTCATGTTCCAATTCTGCATCCCAACAGAAAAATTACCATTAACATCTCCAGGAAATGATTTCCCATGCTCCAACCTTTCATCCTTGAAACCTAAGTGGCATGGACCACCATCATCAACACAATATTGCCTTGAAAGTTCTGCAACAGCTCTGGCAGCTAGGCTTTCATGTTCTGCAAACTTAGCCGCTACTTGAGAAGCAGAGGTAGCATCCTTAAATTTCATGTTTTAATTCTGCCCTCTAACAGAAAAATTACCATTACCATCTCAAGGAAATGATTTCCCATCTTCCAACCTTTCATCCTTGAAACCTAAGTGGCATGAACCACCATCATCAACACAATATTGCCTTGAAAGTTCTACAACAGCTCTGGCAGCTAGGCTTGCATGTTCTGCAAAATCAGCCGCTGCTTGAGCAGCAGAGGTAGCATCCTTAAATTTCATGTTCCAATTCTGCCTGCCAACAGAAAAATTACCATTACCATCTCCAGGAAATGATTGCCCATGTTCCAACCTTACATCCTTGAAACCTAAGTGGCATGAACCACCATCATCAACACAATATTGCCTTTAAAGGTCTACAACAGCTCTGGCAGCTAGGCTTGCATGTTTTGCAAACTCAGCCGCTGCTTGAGCAGCAGAGGTAGCATCCATAAATTTCATGTTCCAATTCTGCCTGTGAACAAAAAAATTACAATTACGATCTCCAGGAAATGATTGCCTATTTTCCAACCTTTCATCCTTGAAACCTAAGTGGCATGAACCACCATCATCAACACAATATTGCCTTGAAAGTTCTACAACAGCTTTGGAAGCGAGGCTTGCATGTTCTATAAACTCAGCCGCTGCTTGAGCAACAGAGTTAGCATCCTTAAATTTCATGTTCCAATTCTACCTGCCAACAGAAAATTACCATTAACATCTCTAGGAAATGATTGCCCATGTTCCAACCTTTCATCCTTGAAACCTAAGTGGCATGAACCACCATCATCAACTCAATATTGCCTTGAAAGTTCTACAACAGCTCTGGCAGCTAGGCCTGCATGTTCTGCAAACTCAGCCGCTGCTTGAGCAGCAGAGGTAGCATCCTTAAATTTCATGTTCCATTTCTGCCTGCCAACAGAAAAATTACCATTACCATCTCAAGGAAATGATTGCCCATGTTCCAACCTTTCATCCTTGAAACCTAAGTGGCATGAACCACCATCATCAACTCAATATTGCCTTGAAAGTTCTACAACAGCTCTGGCAGCTAGGCCTGCATGTTCTGCAAACTCAGCCGCTGCTTGAGCAGCAGAGGTAGCATCCTTAAATTTCATGTTCCAATTCTGCCTGCCAACAGATAAATTACCATTACCATCTCTAGGAAATGATTGCCCATGTTCCAACCTTTCATCCTTGAAACCTATGTGGCATGAACCACCATCAACAACACAATATTGCCTTGAAAGTTCTACAACAGCTCTGGCAGCGAGGCTTGCATGTTCTGCAAACTCAGCTGCTACTTGAGCAGCATAGGTAGCATCCTTAAATTTCATGTTCCATTTCTGCCTGCCAACAGAAAAATTACCATTACCATCTCAAGGAAATGATTGCCCATGTTCCAACCTTTCATCCTTGAAACCTAAGTGGCATGAACCACCATCATCAACTCAATATTGCCTTGAAAGTTCTACAACAGCTCTGGCAGCTAGGCCTGCATGTTCTGCAAACTCAGCCGCTGCTTGAGCAGCAGAGGTAGCATCCTTAAATTTCATGTTCCATTTCTGCCTGCCAACAGAAAAATTACCATTACCATCTCAAGGAAATGATTGCCCATGTTCCAACCTTTCATCCTTGAAACCTAAGTGGCATGAACCACCATCATCAACTCAATATTGCCTTGAAAGTTCTACAACAGCTCTGGCAGCTAGGCCTGCATGTTCTGCAAACTCAGCCGCTGCTTGAGCAGCAGAGGTATCATCCTTAAATTTCATGTTTTAATTCTGCCTGCCAACAGAAAAATTACCATTACCATCTCAAGGAAATGATTTCCCATGTTCCAACTTTCATCCTTGAAACCTACGTGGCATGAACCATCATCATCAACACAATATTGCCTTAAAAGTTCTACAACAGCTCTGGCAGCTAGGCTTGCATGTTCTGCTAACTCAGCCGCTGCTTGAGCAGCAGAGGTAGCATCCTCAAATTTCATGTTCCAATTCTGCCTGCCAACAGACAAATTACCATTAACATCTCTAGGAAATGATTGCCCATGTTCAAACCTTTCATCCTTGAAACCTAAGTGGCATGAACCACCATCATCAACACAATATTGCCTTGAAAGTTCTACAATAACTCTGGCAGCTAGGTTTGCATGTTATACAAACTCAGCCGCTGCTTGAGCAGCAAAGGTAGCATCCTTAAATTTCATGTTCCAATTCTGCGTGCCAATAGAAAAATTACCATTACCATCTCCAGGAAATGATTGCCCATGTTCCAACCTTTCATCCTTGAATCTAAGTGGCATGAACCACCATCATCAACACAATATTGCCTTTAAAGTTCTACAACAGCTCTGGCAGCTAGGCTTGCATGTTCTGCAAACTCAGCCGCTCCTTGAGAAGCAGAGGTAGCATCCTTAAATTTCATGTTCCAATTCTGCCTACCAACAGAAAAATTACCATTAACATCTCTAGGAAATGATTTCCCATGCTCCAACATTTCATCCTTGAAACCTAAGTGGCATGAACCACCATCATCAACACAATAATGCCTTGAAAGATCTACAAAAACTCTGGCAGCTAGGTTTGCATGTTATGCAAACCCAGCCGCTGCTTGAGCAGCAGAGGTAGCATCCTTAAATTTCATGTTCCAATTCTACCTGCCAACAGAAAAATTGCCATTTCCATCTCCAGGAAATGATTGCCCATGTTCCAACCTTACATCCTTGAAACCTAAGTGGCATGAACCACCATCATCAACACAATATTGCCTTTAAAGTTCTACAACAGCTCTGGCAGCTAGGCTTGCATGTTCTGCAAACTCAGCCGCTGCTTGAGCAGCAGAGGTAGCATCCATAAATTTCATGTTCCAATTCTGCCTGCGAACAGAAAAATTACCATTACGATCTCCAGGAAATGATTGCTCATGTTCCAACCTTTCATCCTTAAAACCTAAGTGGCATGAACCACCATCATCAACACAATATTGCCTTGAAATTTCTACAACAGCTTTGGAAGTGAGGCTTGCATGTTCTATAAACTCAGCCGCTGGTTGAGCAACAAAGTTAGCATCCTTAAATTTCATGTTCCAATTCTGCCTGCCAACAGAAAATTACCATTAACATCTCTAGGAAATGATTGCCCATGTTCCAACCTTTCATCCTTGAAACCTAACTGGCATGAACCACCATCATTAACTCAATATTGCCTTGAAAGTTCTACAACAGCTCTGGCAGCTAGGCCTGCATGTTCTGCATACTCAGCCGCTGCTTGAGCAGCAGAGGTAGCATCCTTAAATTTCATGTTCCATTTCTGCCTGCCAACAGAAAAATTACCATTACCATCTCAAGGAAATGATTGCCCATGTTCCAACCTTTCATCCTTGAAACCTAAGTGGCATGAACCACCATCATCAACTCAATATTGCCTTGAAAGTTCTACAACAGCTCTGGCAGCTAGGCCTGCATGTTCTGCAAACTCAGCCGCTGCTTGAGCAGCAGAGGTAGCATCCTTAAATTTCATGTTCCAATTCTGCCTGCCAACAGAAAAATTACCATTACCATCTCTAGGAAATGATTACCCATGTTCCAACCTTTCATCCTTAAAACGTAAGTGGCATGTACCACCATCATCAACACAATATTGACTTGAATGTTCTACAACAGCTCTGGCAGCCAGGCTTTTATGTTCTGCAAACTCAGCCGCTGCTTGAGCAGCAGAGGTAGCATCCTTAAATTTCATGTTTTAATTCTGCCTGCCAACAGAAAAATTACCATTACCATCTCAAGGAAATGATTTCCCATGTTCCAACCTTTCATCCTTGAAACCTAAGTGGCATGAACCACCATCATCAACTCAATATTGCCTTGAAAGTTCTACAACAGCTCTGGTAGCTAGGCCTGCATGTTCTGCAAACTCAGCCGCTGCTTGAGCAGCAGAGGTAGCATCCTTAAATTTCATGTTCCAATTCTGCCTGCCAACAGAAAAATTACCATTACCTCCTCTAGGAAATGATTACCCATGTTCCAACCTTTCATCCTTAAAACCTAAGTGGCATGGACCACCATCATCAACACAATATTGCCTTGAAAGTTCTACAACAGCTCTGGCAGCTAGGCTTTCATGTTCTGCAAACTCAGCCGCTGCTTGAGCAGCAGAGGTAGCATCCTTAAATTTCATGTTTTAATTCTGCCTGCCAACAGAAAAATTACCATTACCATCTCAAGGAAATGATTTACTATGTTCCAACCTTTCATCCTTGAAACCTAAGTGGCATGAACCACCATCATCAACACAATATTGCCTTGAAAGTTCTACAACAGCTCTGGCAGCTAGGCTTGCATGTTCTGCAAACTCAGCCGCTGCTTGAGCAACAGAGGTAGCATCCTTAAATTTCATGTTCCAATTCTGCCTGCCAACAAAATATTTACCATTACCATCTCCAGGAAATGATTGCCCATGTTCCAACCTTTCATCCTTGAAACCTAAGTGGCATGAACCACCATCATCAACACAATATTGCCTTGAAAGTTCTACAACAACTCTGGCAGCTAGGTTTGCATGTTATACAAACTCAGCCGCTGCTTGAGCAGCGAAGTAGCATTCTTAAATTTCATGTTCCAATTCTGCGTGCCAATAGAAAAATTACCATTACCATCTCCGGGAAATGATTGCCCATGTTCCAACCTTTTATCCTTGAATCTAAGTGGCATGAACCACCATCATCAACACAATATTGCCTTTAAAGTTCTACAACAGCTCTGGCGGCTAGGCTTGCATGTTCTGCAAACTCAGCCGCTCCTTGAGAAGCAGAGGTAGCATCCTTAAATTTCTTGTTCCAATTCTGCCTACCAACAGAAAAATTACCATTAACATCTCTAGGAAATGATTTCCCATGCTCCAACCTTTTATCCTTGAAACCTAAGATGCATGTACCACCATCATCAACACAATATTGCCTTGAAAGTTCTACAAAAACTCTGGCAGTTAGGCCTGCATGTTCTGCAAACTCAGCCGCTGCTTGAGCAGCAGAGGTAGCATCCTTAAATTTCATGTTCCAATTCTGCCTGCCAACAGAAAAATTACCATTACCATCTCTAGGAAATGATTACCCATGTTCCAACCTTTCATCCTTAAAACGTAAGTGGCATGGACCACCATCATCAACACAATATTGACTTGAATGTTCTACAACAGCTCTGGCAGCCAGGCTTTTATGTTCTGCAAACTCAGCCGCTGCTTGAGCAGCAGAGGTAGCATCCTTAAATTTCATGTTTTAATTCTGCCTGCCAACAGAAAAATTACCATTACCATCTCAAGGAAATGATTTCCCATGTTCCAACCTTTCATCCTTGAAACCTAAGTGGCATGAACCACCATCATCAACTCAATATTGCCTTGAAAGTTCTACAACAGCTCTGGTAGCTAGGCCTGCATGTTCTGCAAACTCAGCCGCTGCTTGAGCAGCAGAGGTAGCATCCTTAAATTTCATGTTCCAATTCTGCCTGCCAACAGAAAAATTACCATTACCTCCTCTAGGAAATGATTACCCATGTTCCAACCTTTCATCCTTAAAACCTAAGTGGCATGGACCACCATCATCAACACAATATTGCCTTGAAAGTTCTACAACAGCTCTGGCAGCTAGGCTTTCATGTTCTGCAAACTCAGCCGCTGCTTGAGCAGCAGAGGTAGCATCCTTAAATTTCATGTTTTAATTCTGCCTGCCAACAGAAAAATTACCATTACCATCTCAAGGAAATGATTTACTATGTTCCAACCTTTCATCCTTGAAACCTAAGTGGCATGAACCACCATCATCAACACAATATTGCCTTGAAAGTTCTACAACAGCTCTGGCAGCTAGGCTTGCATGTTCTGCAAACTCAGCCGCTGCTTGAGCAACAGAGGTAGCATCCTTAAATTTCATGTTCCAATTCTGCCTGCCAACAAAATATTTACCATTACCATCTCCAGGAAATGATTGCCCATGTTCCAACCTTTCATCCTTGAAACCTAAGTGGCATGAACCACCATCATCAACACAATATTGCCTTGAAAGTTCTACAACAACTCTGGCAGCTAGGTTTGCATGTTATACAAACTCAGCCGCTGCTTGAGCAGCAGAAGTAGCATTCTTAAATTTCATGTTCCAATTCTGCGTGCCAATAGAAAAATTACCATTACCATCTCCAGGAAAATGATTGCCCATGTTCCAACCTTTTATCCTTGAATCTAAGTGGCATGAACCACCATCATCAACACAATATTGCCTTTAAAGTTCTACAACAGCTCTGGCAGCTAGGCTTGCATGTTCTGCAAACTCAGCCGCTGCTTGAGCAACAGAGGTAGCATCCTTAAATTTCTTGTTCCAATTCTGCCTACCAACAGAAAAATTACCATTAACATCTCTAGGAAATGATTTCCCATGCTCCAACCTTTTATCCTTGAAACCTAAGTGGCATGTACCACCATCATCAACACAATATTGCCTTGAAAGTTCTACAAAAACTCTGGCAGCTAGGTTTGCATGTTATGCAAACTCAGCCGCTACTTGAGCAGCAGAGGTAGCATCCTTAAATTTCATGTTCCAATTCTGCCTGCCAACAGAAAAATTACCATTACCATCTCCAGGAAATGATTGCCCATGATCCAACCTTACATCCTTGAAACCTAAGTCGCATGAACCACCATCATCAACACAATATTGCCTTTAAAGTTCTACAACAGCTCTGGCAGCTAGGCTTGCATGTTCTGCAAACTCAGCCGCTGCTTGAGCAGCAGAGGTAGCATCCATAAATTTCATGTTCCAATTCTGCCTGCGAACAGAAAAATTACCATTACGATCTCCAGGAAATGATTGCTCATGTTCCAACCATACATCCTTGAAACCTAAGTGGCATGAACCACCATCATCAACACAATATTGCCTTGAAAGTTCTACAACAGCTTTGGAAGCGAGGCTTGCATGTTCTATAAACTCAGCCGCTGCTTGAGCAACAGAGTTAGCATCCATAAATTTCATGTTCCAATTCTGCCTGCCAACAGAAAATTACCATTAACATCTCTGGGAAATGATTGCCCATGTTCCAACCTTTCATCCTTGAAACCTAACTGGCATGAACCACCATCATCAACTCAATATTGGCTTGAAAGTTCTACAGCAGCTCTGGTAGCTAGGCCTGCATGTTCTGCAAACTCAGCCGCTGCTTGAGCAGCAGAGGTAGCATCCTTAAATTTCATGTTTCTGCCTGCCAACAGAAAAATTACCATTACCATCTCTAGGAAATAATTGCCCATGTTCCAACCTTTCATCCTAGAAACCTAAGTGGCATGAACCACCACCATCAACACAATATTGCCTTGAAAGTTCTACAACAGCTCTGGCAGTGAGGCTTGCATGTTCTGCAAACTCAGCCGCTGCTTGAGCAACAGAGTTAGCATCCTTAAATTTTATGTTCCAATTCTGCCTGCCAACAGATAAATTACCATTACAATCTCTAGGAAATGATTGCCCATGTTCCAACCTTTCATCCTTGAAACCTATGTGGAATGAACCACCATCAACAACACAATATTGCCTTAAAAGTTCTACAACAGCTCTGGCAGCGAGGCTTGTATGTTCTGCAAACTCAGCTGCTACTTGAGCAGCATAGGTAGCATCCTTAAATTTCATGTTCCATTTCTGCCTGCCAACATAAAAATTACCATTACCATCTCAAGGAAATGATTGCCCATGTTCCAACCTTTCATCCTTGAAACCTAAGTGGCATGAACCACCATCATCAACTCAATATTGCCTTTAAAGTTCTACAACAGCTCTGGCAACTAGGTTTGCATGTTATACAAACTCAGCCGCTGCTTGAGCAGCAGAGGTAGCATCCTTAAATTTCATGTTCCAATTCTGCCTGCCAATAGAAAAATTACCATTACCATCTCCAGGAAATGATTGCCCATGTTCCAACCTTTCATCCCTTGAATCTAAGTGGCATGAACCACCATCATCAACACAATATTGCCTTTAAAGTTCTACAACAGCTCTGGCAGCTAGGCTTGCATGTTCTGCAAACTCAGCAGCTCCTTGAGAAGCAGAGGTAGCATCCTTAAATTTCATGTTCCAATTCTACCTACCAACAGAAAAATTACCATTACCATCTCAAGGAAATGATTTCCAATGTTCCAACCTTTCATCCTTGAAACCTAAGTGGCATGAACCACCACCATCAACACAATATTGCCTTGAAAGTTCTACAACAGCTCTGGCAGCTAGGCTTGCGTGTTCTGCAAACTCAGCCGCTGCTGAAGCAGCAGAGGTAGCATCCTTAAATTTCATGTTTCAATTCTGCCTACCAAAAAAATATTTACCATTACCATCTCCAGGAAATGATTGCCCATGTTCCAACCTTTCATCCTTGAAACCTAAGTGGCATGAACCACCATCATCAACACAATATTACCTTGAAAGTTCTACCACAACTCTGGCAGCTAGGTTTGCATGTTCTGCAAACTCAGCCGCTGCTTGAGCAGCAGAGGTAGCATCCATAAATTTCATGTTCCAATTCTGCCTGCGAACAGAAAAATTACCATTACGATCTCCAGGAAATGATTGCTCATGTTCCAACCATACATCCTTGAAACCTAAGTGGCATGAACCACCATCATCAACACAATATTGCCTTGAAAGTTCTACAACAGCTTTGAAGCGAGGCTTGCATGTTCTATAAACTCAGCCGCTGCTTGAGCAACAGAGTTAGCATCCATAAATTTCATGTTCCAATTCTGCCTGCCAACAGAAAATTACCATTAACATCTCTGGGAAATGATTGCCCATGTTCCAACCTTTCATCCTTGAAACCTAACTGGCATGAACCACCATCATCAACTCAATATTGGCTTGAAAGTTCTACAGCAGCTCTGGTAGCTAGGCCTGCATGTTCTGCAAACTCAGCCGCTGCTTGAGCAGCAGAGGTAGCATCCTTAAATTTCATGTTCCATTTCTGCCTGCCAACAGAAAAATTACCATTACCATCTCAAGGAAATGATTGCCCATGTTCCAACCTTTCATCCTTGAAACCTAAGTGGCATGAACCACCATCATCAACTCAATATTGCCTTGAAAGTTCTACAACAGCTCTGGCAGCTAGGCCTGCATGTTCTGCAAACTCAGCCGCTGCTTGAGCAGCAGAGGTAGCATCCTTAAATTTCATGTTCCAATTCTGCCTGCCAATAGAAAAATTACCATTACCATCTCCAGGAAATGATTGCCCATGTTCCAACCTTTCATCCCTTGAATCTAAGTGGCATGAACCACCATCATCAACACAATATTGCCTTTAAAGTTCTACAACAGCTCTGGCAGCTAGGCTTGCATGTTCTGCAAACTCAGCAGCTCCTTGAGAAGCAGAGGTAGCATCCTTAAATTTCATGTTCCAATTCTACCTACCAACAGAAAAATTACCATTACCATCTCAAGGAAATGATTTCCAATGTTCCAACCTTTCATCCTTGAAACCTAAGTGGCATGAACCACCACCATCAACACAATATTGCCTTGAAAGTTCTACAACAGCTCTGGCAGCTAGGCTTGCGTGTTCTGCAAACTCAGCCGCTGCTGAAGCAGCAGAGGTAGCATCCTTAAATTTCATGTTTCAATTCTGCCTACCAAAAAAATATTTACCATTACCATCTCCAGGAAATGATTGCCCATGTTCCAACCTTTCATCCTTGAAACCTAAGTGGCATGAACCACCATCATCAACACAATATTACCTTGAAAGTTCTACCACAACTCTGGCAGCTAGGTTTGCATGTTCTGCAAACTCAGCCGCTGCTTGAGCAGCAGAGGTAGCATCCATAAATTTCATGTTCCAATTCTGCCTGCGAACAGAAAAATTACCATTACGATCTCCAGGAAATGATTGCTCATGTTCCAACCATACATCCTTGAAACCTAAGTGGCATGAACCACCATCATCAACACAATATTGCCTTGAAAGTTCTACAACAGCTTTGAAAGCGAGGCTTGCATGTTCTATAAACTCAGCCGCTGCTTGAGCAACAGAGTTAGCATCCATAAATTTCATGTTCCAATTCTGCCTGCCAACAGAAAATTACCATTAACATCTCTGGGAAATGATTGCCCATGTTCCAACCTTTCATCCTTGAAACCTAACTGGCATGAACCACCATCATCAACTCAATATTGGCTTGAAAGTTCTATAGCAGCTCTGGTAGCTAGGCCTGCATGTTCTGCAAACTCAGCCGCTGCTTGAGCAGCAGAGGTAGCATCCTTAAATTTCATGTTCCATTTCTGCCTGCCAACAGAAAAATTACCATTACCATCTCAAGGAAATGATTGCCCATGTTCCAACCTTTCATCCTTGAAACCTAAGTGGCATGAACCACCATCATCAACTCAATATTGCCTTGAAAGTTCTACAACAGCTCTGGCAGCTAGGCCTGCATGTTCTGCAAACTCAGCCGCTGCTTGAGCAGCAGAGGTAGCATCCTTAAATTTCATGTTCCAATTCTGCCTGCCAACAGAAAAATTACCATTACCATCTCTAGGAAATGATTACCCATGTTCCAACCTTTCATCCTTGAAACCTAAGTGGCATGAACCACCATCATCAACATAATATTGCCTTGAAAGTTCTACAACAGCTCTGGCAGCTAGGCTTTCATGTTCTGCAAACTCAGCCGCTACTTGAGCATCAGAGGTAGCATCCTTAAATTTCATGTTTTAATTCTGCCTGCCAATAGAAAAATTACCATTACCATCTCAAGGAAATGATTTCCAATGTTCCAACCTTTCATCCTTGAAACCTAAGTGGCATGAACCACCATCATCAACACAATATTGCCTTGAAAATTCTACAACAGCTCTGGCAGCTAGGCTTGCATGTTCTGCAAACTCAGCCGCTGCTGAAGCAGCAGAGGTAGCATCCTTAAATTTCATGTTTCAATTCTGCCTGCCAAAAAAAATTTACCATTACCATCTCCAGGAAATGATTGCCCATGTTCCAACCTTTCATCCTTGAAACCTAAGTGGCATGAACCACCATCATCAACACAATATTACCTTGAAAGTTCTACAACAACTCTGGCAGCTAGGTTTGCATGTTATACAAACTCAGCCGCTGCTTGAGCAGCAGAGGTAGCATCCTTAAATTTCATGTTCCAATTCTGCCTGCCAATAGAAAAATTACCATTACCATCTCCAGGAAATGATTGCCCATGTTCCAACCTTTCATCCTTGAATCTAAGTGGCATGAACCACCATCATCAACACAATATTGCCTTTAAAGTTCTACAACAGCTCTGGCAGCTAGGCTTGCATGTTCTGCAAACTCAGCAGCTCCTTGAGAAGCAGAGGTAGCATCCTTAAATTTCATGTTCCAATTCTACCTACCAACAGAAAAATTACCATTACCATCTCAAGGAAATGATTTCCAATGTTCCAACCTTTCATCCTTGAAACCTAAGTGGCATGAACCACCATCATCAACACAATATTGCCTTGAAAGTTCTACAACAGCTCTGGCAGCTAGGCTTGCATGTTCTGCAAACTCAGCCGCTGCTGAAGCAGCAGAGTTAGCATCCTTAAATTTCATGTTTCAATTCTGCCTGCCAAAAAACAATTTACCATTACCATCTCCAGGAAATGATTGCCCATGTTCCAACCTTTCATCCTTGAAACCTAAGTGGCATGAACCACCATCATCAACTCAATATTGCCTTGAAAGTTCTACAACAGCTCTGGCAGCTAGGCCTGCATGTTCTGCAAACTCAGCCGCTGCTTGAGCAGCAGAGGTAGCATCCTTAAATTTCATGTTCCATTTCTGCCTGCCAACAGAAAAATTACCATTACCATCTCAAGGAAATGATTGCCCATGTTCCAACCTTTCATCCTTGAAACCTAAGTGGCATGAACCACCATCATCAACTCAATATTGCCTTGAAAGTTCTACAACAGCTCTGGCAGCTAGGCCTGCATGTTCTGCAAACTCAGTTGCTGCTTGAGCAGCAGAGGTAGCATCCTTAAATTTCATGTTCCAATTCTGCCTGCCAACAGAAAAATTACCATTACCATCTCTAGGAAATGATTACCCATGTTCCAACCTTTCATCCTTGAAACCTAAGTGGCATGAACCACCATCATCAACACAATATTGCCTTGAAAGTTCTACAATAGCTCTGGCAGCTAGGCTTTCATGTTCTGCAAACTCAGCCGCTAATTGAGCATCAGAGGTAGCATCCTTAAATTTCATGTTTTAATTCTGCCTGCCAACAGAAAAATTACCATTACCATCTCAAGGAAATGATTTCCAATGTTCCAACCTTTCATCCTTGAAACCTAAGTGGCATGAACCACCATCATCAACACAATATTGCCTTGAAAGTTCTACAACAGCTCTGGCAGCTAGGATTGCATGTTCTGCAAACTCAGCCACTGCTGAAGCAGCAGAGGTAGCATCCTTAAATTTCATGTTTCAATTCTGCCTGCCAAAAAAAAATTTACCATTACCATCTCCAGGAAATGATTGCCCATGTTCCAACCTTTCATCCTTGAAACCTAAGTGGCATGAACCACCATCATCAACACAATATTACCTTGAAAGTTCTACAACAACTCTGGCAGCTAGGTTTGCATGTTATACAAACTCAGCCGCTGCTTGAGCAGCAGAGGTAGCATCCTTAAATTTCATGTTCCAATTCTGCCTGCCAATAGAAAAATTACCATTACCATCTCCAGGAAATGATTGCCCATGTTCCAACCTTTCATCCTTGAATCTAAGTGGCATGAACCACCATCATCAACACAATATTGCCTTTAAAGTTCTACAACAGCTCTGGCAGCTAGGCTTGCATGTTCTGCAAACTCAGCAGCTCATTGAGAAGCAGAGGTAGCATCCTTAAATTTCATTTCCATTTCTGCCTGCCAACAGAAAAATTACCATTACCATCTCAAGGAAATGATTGCCCATGTTCCAACCTTTCGTCCTTGAAACCTAAGTGGCATGAACCACCCTCATCAACTCAATATTGCCTTGAAAGTTCTACAACAGCTCTGGCAGCTAGGCCTGCATGTTCTGCAAACTCAGCCGCTGCTTGAGCAGCAGAGGTAGCATCCTTAAATTTCATGTTCCAATTCTGCCTGCCAATAGAAAAATTACCATTACCATCTCTATGAAATGATTACCCATGTTCCAACCTTTCATCCTTAAAACCTAAGTGGCATGGACCACCATCATCAACATAATATTGCCTTGAAAGTTCTACAATAGCTCTGGCAGCTAGGCTTTCATGTTCTGAAAACTCAGCCGCTACTTGAGCATCAGAGGTAGCATCCTTAAATTTCATGTTTTAATTCTGCCTGCCAACAGAAAAATTACCTTTACCATCTCAAGGAAATGATTTCCAATGTTCCATCCTTTCATCCTTGAAACCTAAGTGGCATGAACCACCATCATCAATACAATATTGCCTTGAAAGTTCTACAACAGATCTGGCAGCTAGGCTTGCATGTTCTGCAAACTTAGCCGCTGCTGAAGCAGCAGAGGTAGCATCCTTAAATTTCATGTTTCAATTCTGCCTGCCAAAAAAAATTTACCATTACCATCTCCAGGAAATGATTGCCCATGTTCCAACCTTTCATCCTTGAAACCTAAGTGGCATGAACCTCCATCATCAACACAATATTACCTTGAAAGTTCTACAACAACTCTGGCAGCTAGGTTTGCATGTTATACAAACTCAGCCGCTGCTTGAGCAGCAGAGGTAGCATCCTTAAATTTCATGTTCCAATTCTGCCTGCCAAAAGAAAATTACCATTAACATCTCTAGTAAATGATTGCCCATGTTCCAACCTTTCATCCTTGAAACCTAAGTGGCATGAACCACCATCATCAACACAATATTGCCTTTAAAGTTCTACAACAGCTCTGGCAACTAGGCTTGCATGTTCTGCAAACTCAGCCGCTGCTTGAGCAGTAGAGGTAGCATCCTTAAATTTCATATTCCAATTCTACCTGCCAACAGAAAAATTACCATTACCATCTCCAGGAAATGATTGCCCATGTTCCAACCTTTCATCCTTGAAACCTAAGTGGCATGAACCACCATCATCAACACAATATTGCCTTGAAAGTTCTACAACAACTCTGGCAGCTAGGTTTGCATGTTATACAAACTCAGCCGCTGCTTGAGCAGCAGAGGTAGCATCCTTAAATTTCATGTTCCAATTCTGCCTGCCAATAGAAAAATTACCATTACCATCTCCAGGAAATGATTGCCCATGTTCCAACCTTTCATCCTTGAATCTAAGTGGCATGAACCACCATCATCAACACAATATTGCCTTTAAAGTTCTACAACAGCTCTGGCAGCTAGGCTTGCATGTGCTGCAAACTCAGCCGCTCCTTGAGCAGCAGAGGTAGCATCCTTAAATTTCATGTTCCAATTCTGCCTACCAACAGAAAAATTACCATTACCATCTCTAGGAAATGATTGCCCATGTTCCAACCTTTCATCCTTGAAACCTATGTGGCATGAACCACCATCAACAACACAATATTGCCTTGAAAGTTCTACAACAGCTCTGGCAGCGAGGCTTGCATGTTCTGCAAACTCAGCTGCTACTTGAGCAGCATAGGTAGCATCCTTAAATTTCATGTTCCATTTCTGCCTGCCAACAGAAAAATTACCATTACCATCTCAAGGAAATGATTGCCCATGTTCCAACCTTTCATCCTTGAAACCTAAGTGGCATGAACCACCATCATCAACTCAATATTGCCTTGAAAGTTCTACAACAGCTCTGGCAGCTAGGCCTGCATGTTCTGCAAACTCAGCCGCTGCTTGAGCAGCAGAGGTAGCATCCATAAATTTCATGTTCCAATTCTTCCTGCAAACAAAAAAATTACCATTATGATCTCCAGGAAATGATTACCCATGTTCTAACCTTTCATCCTTAAAACCTAAGTGGCATGGACCACCATCATCAACACAATATTGCCTTGAAAGTTCTACAATAGCTCTGGCAGCTAGGCTTTCATGTTCTGAAAACTCAGCCGCTACTTGAGCATCAGAGGTAGCATCCTTAAATTTCACGTTTTAATTCTGCCTGCCAACAGAAAAATTACCATTACCATCTCAAGGAAATGATTTCCAATGTTCCGTCCTTTCATCCTTGAAACCTAAGTGGCATGAACCACCATCATCAACACAATATTGCCTTGAAAGTTCTACAACAGATCTGGCAGCTAGGCTTGCATGTTCTGCAAACTGAGCCGCTGCTGAAGCAGCAGAGGTAGCATCCTTAAATTTCATGTTTCAATTCTGCCTGCCAAAAAAATATTTACCATTACCATCTCCAGGAAATGATTGCCCATGTTCCAACCTTTCATCCTTGAAACCTAAGTGGCATGAACCACCATCATCAACACAATATTACCTTGAAAGTTCTACAACAACTCTGGCAGCTAGGTTTGCATGTTATACAAACTCAGCCGCTGCTTGAGCAGCAGAGGTAGCATCCTTAAATTTCATGTTCCAATTCTGCCTGCCAAAAGAAAATTACCATTAACATCTCTAGTAAATGATTGCCCATGTTCCAACCTTTCATCCTTGAAACCTAAGTGGCATGAACCACCATCATCAACACAATATTGCCTTTAAAGTTCTACAACAGCTCTGGCAGCGAGGCTTGCATGTTCTGCAAACTCAGCTGCTACTTGAGCAGCATAGGTAGCATCCTTAAATTTCATGTTCCATTTCTGCCTGCCAACAGAAAAATTACCATTACCATCTCAAAGAAATGATTGCCCATGTTCCAACCTTTCATTCTTGAAACCTAAGTGGCATGAACCACCATCATCAACTCAATATTGCCTTTAAAGTTCTACAATAGCTCTGGCAGTTAGGCTTGCATGTTCTGCAAACTCAGCCGCTGCTTGAGCAGCAGAGGTAGCATCCATAAATTTCATGTTCCAATTCTTCCTGCAAACAGAAAAATTACCATTATGATCTCTAGGAAATGATTGCCCATGTTCCAACCTTTCATCCTTGAAACCTAAGTGTCATGAACCACCATCATCAACTCAATATTGCCTTGAATGTTCTACAACAGCTCTGGCAGCTAGGCCTGCATGTTCTGCAAACTCAGCCGCTGTTTGAGCAGCAGAGGTAGCATCCTTAAAGTTCATGTTCCAATTCTGCCTGCCAACAGAAAAATTACCATTACCATCTTTAGGAAATAATTGCCCATGTTCCAACCTTTCATCCTAGAAACCTAAGTGGCATGAACCACCATCATCAACACAATATTGCCTTGAAAGTTCTACAACAGCTCTGGCAGTGAGGCATGCATGTTCTGCAAACTCAGCCGTTGCTTGAGCAACAGAGTTAGCATCCTTAAATTTCATGTTCCAATTCTGCCTGCCAACAGATAAATTACCATTACCATCTCTAGGAAATGATTGCCCATGTTCCAACCTTTCATCCTTGAAACCTATGTGGCATGAACCACCATCAACAACACAATATTGCCTTGAAAGTTCTACAACAGCTCTGGCAGCGAGGCTTGCATGTTCTGCAAACTCAGCTGCTACTTGAGCAGCATAGGTAGCATCCTTAAATTTCATGTTCCATTTCTGCCTGCCAACAGAAAAATTACCATTACCATCTCAAGGAAATGATTGCCCATGTTCCAACCTTTCATCCTTGAAACCTAAGTGGCATGAACCACCATCATCAACTCAATATTGCCTTGAAAGTTCTACAACAGCTCTGGCAGCTAGGCCTGCATGTTCTGCAAACTCAGCCGCTGCTTGAGCAGCAGAGGTAGCATCCTTAAATTTCATGTTCCATTTCTGCCTGCCAACAGAAAAATTACCATTACCATCTCAAGGAAATGATTGCCCATGTTCCAACCTTTCATCCTTGAAACCTAAGTGGCATGAACCACCATCATCAACTCAATATTGCCTTGAAAGTTCTACAACAGCTCTGGCAGCTAGGCCTGCATGTTCTGCAAACTCAGCCGCTGCTTGAGCAGCAGAGGTAGCATCCTTAAATTTCATGTTCCAATTCTGCCTGCCAACAGAAAAATCACCATTACCATCTCTAGAAAATGATTGCCCATGTTACAACCTTTCATCCTAGAAACCTAAGTGGCATGAACCACCATCATCAACATAATATTGCCTTGAAAGTTCTACAACAGCTCTGGCAGTGAGGCTTGCATGTTCTGCAAACTCAGCCGCTGCTTGAGCAACAGAGTTAGCATCCTTAAATTTCATGTTCCAATTCTGCCTGCCAACAAACAAATTACCATTAACATCTCTAGGAAATGATTGCCCATGTTCCAACCTTTCATCCTAGAAACCTAAGTGGCATGAACCACCATCATCAACACAATATTGCCTTGAAAGTTCTACAACAGCTCTGGCAGCTAGGCCTGCATATTCTGCAAACTCAGCCGCTGCTTGAGCAGCAGAGGTAGCATCCTTAAATTTCATGTTCCAATTCTGCCTGCCAACAGACAAATTACCATTAACATCTCTAGGAAATGATTGCCCATGTTCCAACCTTTCATCCTAGAAACCTAAGTGGCATGAACCACCATCATCAACCCAATATTGCCTTGAAAGTTCTGCAACAGCTCTGGCAGCTAGGCCTGCATGTTCTGCAAACTCAGCCGCTGCTTGAGCAGCAGAGGTAGCATCCTTAAATTTCATGTTCCAATTCTGCCTGCCAACAGAAAAATTACCATTACCATCTCTAGAAAATGATTGCCCATGTTCCAACCTTTCATCCTAGAAACCTAAGTGGCATGTACCACCATCATCAACACAATATTGCCTTGAAAGTTCTACAACAGCTCTGGCAGTGAGGCTTGCATGTTCTGCAAACTCAGCCGCTGCTTGAGCAACAGAGTTAGCATCCTTAAATTTCATGTTCCAATTCTGCCTGCCAACAGACAAATTACCATTAACATCTCTAGGAAATGATTGCCCTTGTTCCAACCTTTCATCCTTGAAACCTATGTGGCATGAACCGCCATCATCAACACAATATTGCCATGAAAGTTCTACAACAGCTCTGGCAGCGAGGCTTGCATGTTCTGCAAACTCAGCCGCTGCTTGAGCAGCATAGGTAGCATCCTTAAATTTCATGTTCCATTTCTGCCTGCCAACAGAAAAATTACCATTACCATCTCAAGGAAATGATTGTCCATGTTCCAACCTTTTATCCTTGAAACCTAAGTGGCATGAACCACCATCATCAACTCAATATTGCCTTGAAAGTTCTACAACAGCTCTGGCAGCTAGGCCTACATGTTCTGCAAACTCAGCCGCTGCTTGAGCAGCAGAGGTAGCATCCTTAAATTTCATGTTCCAATTCTGCCTGCCAATAGAAAAATTACCATTACCATCTCTAGGAAATGATTACCCATGTTCCAACCTTTCATCCTAGAAACCTAAGTGGCATGAACCACCACCATCAACACAATATTGCCTTGAAAGTTCTACAACAGCTCTAGCAGTGAGGCTTGCGTGTTCTGCAAACTCAGTCGCTGCTTGAGCAACAAAGTTAGCATCCTTAAATTTCATGTTCCAATTCTGCCTACCAACAAAAAATTTACCATTACCATCTCTAGGAAATGATTGCCCATGTTCCAACCTTTCATCCTTGAAACCTAAGTGGCATGAACCACCACCATCAACACAATATTGCCTTGAAAGTTCTACAACAGCTCTGGCAGTGAGGCTTGCGTGTTCTGCAAACTCAGTCGCTGCTTGAGCAACAGAGTTAGCATCCTTAAATTTCATGTTCCATTTCTGCCTGCCAACAGAAAAATTACCATTACCATCTCAAGGAAATGATTGCCCATGTTCCAACCTTTCATCCTTGAAACCTAAATGGCATGAACCACCATCATCAACTCAATATTGCCTTAAAAGTTCTACAACAGCTCTGGCAGCTAGGCCTATATGTTCTGCAAACTCAGCCGCTGCTTGAGCAGCAGAGGTAGCATCCTTAAATTTCATGTTCCAATTCTGCCTGCCAACAGAAAAATTACCATTACCATCTCAAGGAAATGATTGCCCATGTTCCAACCTTTCATCCTTGAAACCTAAATGGCATGAACCACCATCATCAACTCAATATTGCCTTGAAAGTTCTACAACAGCTCTGGCAGCTAGGCCTGCATGTTCTGCAAACTCAGCCGCTACTTGAGCAGCAGAGGTAGCATCCTTAAATTTCATGTTCCAATTCTGCCTGCCAACAGAAAAATTACCATTACTATCAATATGAAATGATTGCCCATGTTCCAACCTTTCATCCTTGAAACCTAAGTGGCATGAACCACCATCATCAACACAATATTGCCTTGAAAGTTTTTCAACAGCTTAGGAAGCGAGGCTTGCATGTTCTGCAAACTTAGCCGCTGCTTGAGCAACAGAGTTAGCATCCTTAAATTTCATGTTCCATTTCTGCCTGCCAACAGAAAATTTCCATTAACATCTCTAGGAAATGATTGCCCATGTTCCAACCTTTCATCCTTGAAACCTAAGTGGCATAAACCACCATCATCTTGCATGTTCTGCAAACTCAGCCGCTGTTTGAGCAACAGAGTTAGCATCCTTAAATTTCATGTTCCAATTCTGTCTGCCAACAGACAAATTACCATTAACATCTCTAGGAAATGATTGCCCATGTTCCAACCTTTCATCCTTGAAACCTATGTGGCATGAACCACCATCATCAACACAATATTGCCATAAAAGTTCTACAATAGCTCTGGCAGCGAGGCTCGCATGTTCTGCAAACTAAGCCGCTGCTTGAGCAGCATAGGTAGCATCCTTAAATTTCATGTTCCATTTCTGCCTGCCAACAGAAAAATTACCATTACCATCTCAAGGAAATTATTGTCCATGTTCCAACCTTTCATCCTTGAAACCTAAGTGGCATGAACCACCATCATCAAATCAATATTGCCTTGAAAGTTCTACAACAGCTCTGGCAGCTAGACCTACATGTTCTGCAAACTCAGCCGCTGCTTGAGCAGCAGAGGTAGCATCCTTAAATTTCATTTTCCAATTCTGCCTGCCAACAGAAAAATTACCATTACCATCTCTAGGAAATGATTACCCATGTTCCAACCTTTCATCCTAGAAACCTAAGTGGCATGAACCACCACCATCAACACAATATTGCCTTGAAAGTTCTACAACAGCTCTGGCAGTGAGGCTTGCATGTTCTGCAAACTCAGCCGCTGCTTGAGCAACAGAGTTAGCATCCTTAAATTTCATGTTCCAATTCTGCCTACCAACAGAAAATTTACCATTACCATCTCTAGGAAATGATTGCCCATGTTCCAACCTTTCATCCTTGAAACCTAAATGGCATGAACCACCATCATCAACACAATATTGCCTTGAAAGTTCTACAACAGCTCTGGCAATGAGGCTTGCATGTTCTGCAAACTCAGCCGCTGCTTGAGCAACAGAGTTAGCATCCTTAAATTTCATGTTCCATTTCTGCCTGCCAACAGAAAAATTACCATTACCATCTCAAGGAAATGATTGCCCATGTTCCAACCTTTCATCCTTGAAACCTAAATGGCATGAACCACCATCATCAACTCAATATTGCCTTGAAAGTTCTACAACAGCTCTGGCAGCTAGGCCTATATGTTCTGCAAACTCAGCCGCTGCTTGAGCAGCAGAGGTAGCATCCTTAAATTTCATGTTCCAATTCTGCCTGCCAATAGAAAAATTACCATTACTATCTATATGAAATGATTGCCCATGTTCCAACCTTTCATCCTTGAAACCTAAGTGGCATGAACCACCATCATCAACACAATATTGCCTTGAAAGTTCTTCAACAGCTTAGGAAGCGAGGCTTGCATGTTCTGCAAACTCAGCCGCTGCTTGAGCAACAGAGTTAGCATCCTTAAATTTCATGTTCCAATTCCGCCTGCCAACAGAAAATTACCATTAACATCTCTAGGAAATGATTGCCCATGTTCCAACCTTTCATCCTTGAAACCTAAGTGGCATAAACAACCATCATCAACTCAATATTGCCTTGAAAGTTCTACAACAGCTCTGGCAGTGAGGCTTGCATGTTTTGCAAACTCAGCCGCTGCTTGAGCAATAAAGTTAGCATCCTAAAATTTCATGTTCCATTTCTGCCTGCCAACAGAAAAATTACCATTACCATCTCAAGGAAATGATTGTCCATGTTCCAACCTTTCATCCTTGAAACCTAAGTGGCATGAACCACCATCATCAACTCAATATTGCCTTGAAAGTTCTACAACAGCTCTGGCAGCTAGGCCTTGCATGTTCTGCAAACTCAGCCGCTGCTTGAGCAGCAGAGGTAGCATCCTTAAATTTCATGTTCCAATTCTGCCTGCCAACAGAAAAATTACCATTACCATCTCTAGGAAATGATTACCCATGTTCCAACCTTTCATCCTAGAAACCTAAGTGGCATGAACCACCATCATCAACACAATATTGCCTTGAAAGTTCTACAACAGCTCTGGCAGTGAGGCTTGCATGTTCTGCAAACTCAGCCGCTGCTTGAGCAACAGAGTTAGCATCCTTAAATTTCATGTTCCAATTCTGCCTACCAACAGAAAATTTACCATTACCATCTCTATGAAATGATTGCCCATGTTCCAACCTTTCATCCTTGAAACCTAAGTGGCATGAACCACCATCATCAACACAATATTGCCTTGAAAGTTCTACAACAGCTCTGGCAGTGAGGCTTGCATGTTCTGCAAACTCAGCCGCTGCTTGAGCAATAGAGTTAGCATCCTTAAATTTCATGTTCCAATTCTGCCTGCCAACAGAAAAATTACCATTACCATCTCTAGGAAATGATTGCCCATGTTCCAACCTTTCATCCTTGAAACCTAAGTGGCATGAACCACCATCATCAACACAATATTGCCTTGAAAGTTCTACAACAGCTCTGGCAGCTAGGCTTGCATGTTCTGTAAACTCAGCCGATGCTTGAGCAGCAGAGTTAGCATCCTTAAATTTCATGTTCCAATTCTGCCTACCAACAGAAAATTTACCATTACCATCTCCAGAAAATGATTGCCCATGTTCCAACCTTTCATCCTTGAAACCTAAGTGGCATGAACCACCATCATCAACACAATATTGGCTTGAAAGTTCTACAACAGCTCTGGCAGTAAGGCTTGCATGTTCTGCAAACTCAGCCGCTGCTTGAGCAACAGAGTTAGCATCCTCTAATTTCATGTTCCAATTCCGCCTGCCAACAGAAAATTACCATTAACATCTCTAGGAAATGATTGCCCATGTTCCAACCTTTCATCCTTGAAACCTATGTGGCATGAACCATCATCATCAACACAATATTGCCATGATAGTTCTACAACAGCTCTGGTAGTGAGGCTTGCATGTTCTGCAAACTCAGCCGCTGCTTGAGCAACAGAGTTAGCATCCTTAAATTTCATGTTCCAATTCTGCCTACCAACAGAAAATTTACCATTACCATCTCTATGAAATGATTGCCCATGTTCCAACCTTTCATCCTTGAAACCTAAGTGGTATGAACCACCATCATCAACAAAATATTGCCTTGAAAGTTCTACAACAGCTCTGGCAGTGAGGCTTGCATGTTCTGCAAACTCAGCCGCTGCTTGAGCAATAGAGTTAGCATCCTTAAATTTCATGTTCCAATTCTGCCTGCCAACAGAAAAATTACCATTACCATCTCTAGGAAATGATTGCCCATGTTCCAACCATTCATCCTTGAAACCTAAGTGGCATGAACCACCATCATCAACACAATATTGCCTTGAAAGTTCTACAACAGCTCTGGCAGCTAGGCCTGCATGTTCTGCAAACTCAGCCGCTGCTTGAGCAACAGAGTTAGCATCGTTAAATTTCATGTTCCAATTCTGCACCAACAGAAAATTTACCATTACCATCTCCAGAAAGTGATTGCCCATGTTCCAACCTTTCATCCTTGAAACCTAAGTGGCATGAACCACCATCATCAACACAATATTGGCTTGAAAGTTCTACAACAGCTCTGGCAGTAAGGCTTGCATGTTCTGCAAACTCAGCCGCTGCTTGAGCAACAGAGTTAGCATCCGCTAATTTCATGTTCCAATTCCGCCTGCCAACAGAAAATTACCATTAACATCTCTAGGAAATGATTGCCCATGTTCCAACCTTTCATCCTTGAAACCTATGTGGCATGAACCATCATCATCAACACAATATTGCCATGATAGTTCTACAACAGCTCTGGCAGCGAGGCTTGCATGTTCTGCAAACTCAGCCGCTGCTTGAGCAGCATAGGTAGCATCCTTAAATTTCATGTTCCATTTCTGCCTGCCAACAGAAAAATTACCATTACCATCACAAGGAAATGATTGTCCATGTTCCAACCTTTAATCCTTGAAACCTAAGTGGCATGAACCACCATCATCAACTCAAAATTGCCTTAAAAGTTCTACAACAGCTCTGGTAGCTAGGCCTACATGCTCTGCAAACTCAGCCGCTGCTTGAGCAGCAGAGGTAGCATCCTTAAATTTCATGTTCCAATTCTGCCTGCCAACAGAAAAATTACCATTACCATCTCTAGGAAATGATTACCCATGTTCCAACCTTTCATCCTTGAAACCTAAGTGGCATGAACCACCATCA
Source organism: Nicotiana tomentosiformis (assembly GCF_000390325.3). NCBI lineage: Eukaryota > Viridiplantae > Streptophyta > Magnoliopsida > Solanales > Solanaceae > Nicotiana > Nicotiana tomentosiformis. The sequence continues at coordinate 25,487 of NW_027174591.1, forward strand.
TCAACACAATATTGCCTTGAAATTTCTACAACAGCTCTGGCAGTGAGGCTTGCATGTTCTGCAAACTCACCCGCTGCTTGAGCAACAGAGTTAGCATCCTTAAATTTCATGTTCCAATTCTGCCTACCAACAGAAAATTTACCATTACAATCTCTAGGAAATGATTGCCCATGTTCCAACCTTTCATCCTTGAAACCTAAGTGGCATGAACCACCATCATCAACACAATATTGCCTTGAAAGTTCTACAACAGCTCTGGCAGTAAGGCTTGCTTGTTCTGCAAACTTAGCCGCTGCTTGAGCAATAGAGTTAGCATCCTTAAATTTCATGTTCCATTTCTGCCTGCCAACTGAAAAATTACCATTACCATCTCTAGGAAATGATTGCCCATGTTCCAACCTTTCATCCTTGAAACCTAAGTGGCATGAACCACCATCATCAACACAATATTTCCTTGAAAGTTCTACAACAGCTCTGACAGCTAGGCTAGCATGTTCTACAAACTCAGCCGCTGCTTGAGCAGCAGAGGTAGCATCCTTAAATTTCATGTTCCAATTCTACCTGCTAACAGAAAATTTACCATTACCATCTCCAGGAAATGAATGCCCACGTTCCAACCTTTCATCCTTGAACCCTAAGTGGCATGATCCACCATCAACAACACAACATTGCCTTGAAAGTTCTACAACAACTCTGGCAGCTAGGCTTGCATGTTCTGCAAACATAGCCGCTGCTTGAGGAGCAGAGGTAGCATCCTTAAATTTCATGTTCCAATTCTGCCTGCCAACAGAAAAATTACCATTACCATCTCAAGGAAATGATTGCCCATGTTCCAACCTTTCATCCTTTAAATCTAAGTGGCATGAACCACCATCATCAACAAAATTTTGCCTTGAAAGTTCTACAACAGCTCTGGCAGTTAGGCTTGCATGTTCTGCAAACTCAGCTGCTGCTTGAGCAGCAGAGTTAGCATCCTTAAATATCATGTTCCAATTCTGCCTGCCAACAGAAAAATTACCATTACCATCTCTAGGAAATGATTGCCCATGTTCCAACCTTTCATCCTTGAAACCTAAGTGGCATGAACCACCATCATCAACACAATATTGCCTTTAAAGTTCTACAACAGCTCTGGCAGCTAGGCTTGCATGTTCTGCAAACTCAGCTGCTACTTGTGCAACATAGGTAGCATCCTTAAATTTCATATTCCAATTCTGCTTGCCAACAGAAAATTACCATTAACATCTCTAGGAAATGATTGCCCATGTTCCAACCTTTCATCCTTGAAACATAAGTGGCATGAACCACCATCATCAACACAATATTGCCTTTAAAGTTCTATAACAGCTCTGGCAGCTAGGCTTGTATGTTCTGCAAACTTAGCCACTGCTTGAGCAGCAGAGGTAGCATCCTTAAATTTCATGTTCCAATTCTGCCTGCCAACAGAAAAATTACCATTACCATCTCTAGGAAATGATTGCCCATGTTCCAACCTTTCATCCTTGAAACCTAAGTGGCATGAACCACCATCATCAACACAATATTGCCTTGAAAGTTCTACAACAGCTCTGGCAGCTGGGCTTGCATGTTCTGCAAACTCAGCCGCTGCTTGAGCAGTAGAGGTAGCATCCTTAAATTTCATGTTCCAATTCTGCCTGCCAATAGAAAAATTACCATTACCATCTCCAGGAAATGATTGCCCTTGTTCCAACCTTTCATCCTTGAAACCTAAGTGGCATGAACCACCATCATCAACAAAATATTGCCTTGAAAGTTCTACAACAGCTCTGGCAGCTAGACCTGCATGTTCTGCAAACTCAGCCGCTGCTTGAGCAACAGAGTTAGCATCGTTAAATTTCATGTTCAATTCTGCACCAACAGAAAATTTACCATTACCATCTCCAGAAAATGATTGCCCATGTTCCAACCTTTCATCCTTGAAACCTAAGTGGCATGAACCACCATCATCAACACAATATTGGCTTGAAAGTTCTACAACAGCTCTGGCAGTAAGGCTTGCATGTTCTGCAAACTCAGCCGTTGCTTGAGCAACAGAGTTAGCATCCTCTAATTTCATGTTCCAATTCCGCCTGCCAATAGAAAATTACCATTAACATCTCTAGGAAATGATTGCCCATGTTCCAACCTTTCATCCTTGAAACCTATGTGGCATGAACCATCATCATCAACACAATATTGCCATGATAGTTCTACAACAGCTCTGGCAGCGAGGCTTGCATGTTCTGCAAACTCAGCCGCTGCTTGAGCAGCATAGGTAGCATCCTTAAATTTCATGTTCCATTTCTGCCTGCCAACAGAAAAATTACCATTACCATCGCAAGGAAATGATTGTCCATGTTCCAACCTTTAATCCTTGAAACCTAAGTGGCATGAACCACCATCATCAACTCAAAATTGCCTTAAAAGTTCTACAACAGCTCTGGTAGCTAGGCCTACATGCTCTGCAAACTCAGCCGCTGCTTGAGCAGCAGAGGTAGCATCCTTAAATTTCATGTTCCAATTCTGCCTGCCAACAGAAAAATTACCATTACCATCTCTAGGAAATGATTACCCATGTTCCAACCTTTCATCCTTGAAACCTAAGTGGCATGAACCACCATCATCAACACAATATTGCCTTGAAATTTCTACAACAGCTCTGGCAGTGAGGCTTGCATGTTCTGCAAACTCACCCGCTGCTTGAGCAACAGAGTTAGCATCCTTAAATTTCATGTTCCAATTCTGCCTACCAACAGAAAATTTACCATTACCATCTCTAGGAAATGATTGCCCATGTTCCAACCTTTCATCCTTGAAACCTAAGTGGCATGAACCACCATCATCAACACAATATTGCCTTGAAAGTTCTACAACAGCTCTGGCAGTAAGGCTTGCTTGTTCTGCAAACTTAGCCGCTGCTTGAGCAATAGAGTTAGCATCCTTAAATTTCATGTTCCATTTCTGCCTGCCAACTGAAAAATTACCATTACCATCTCTAGGAAATGATTGCCCATGTTCCAACCTTTCATCCTTGAAACCTAAGTGGCATGAACCACCATCATCAACACAATATTTCCTTGAAAGTTCTACAACAGCTCTGACAGCTAGGCTAGCATGTTCTACAAACTCAGCCGCTGCTTGAGCAGCAGAGGTAGCATCCTTAAATTTCATGTTCCAATTCTACCTGCTAACAGAAAATTTACCATTACCATCTCCAGGAAATGAATGCCCACGTTCCAACCTTTCATCCTTGAACCCTAAGTGGCATGATCCACCATCAACAACACAACATTGCCTTGAAAGTTCTACAACAACTCTGGCAGCTAGGCTTGCATGTTCTGCAAACATAGCCGCTGCTTGAGGAGCAGAGGTAGCATCCTTAAATTTCATGTTCCAATTCTGCCTGCCAACAGAAAAATTACCATTACCATCTCAAGGAAATGATTGCCCATGTTCCAACCTTTCATCCTTTAAATCTAAGTGGCATGAACCACCATCATCAACAAAATTTTGCCTTGAAAGTTCTACAACAGCTCTGGCAGTTAGGCTTGCATGTTCTGCAAACTCAGCTGCTGCTTGAGCAGCAGAGTTAGCATCCTTAAATATCATGTTCCAATTCTGCCTGCCAACAGAAAAATTACCATTACCATCTCTAGGAAATGATTGCCCATGTTCCAACCTTTCATCCTTGAAACCTAAGTGGCATGAACCACCATCATCAACACAATATTGCCTTTAAAGTTCTACAACAGCTCTGGCAGCTAGGCTTGCATGTTCTGCAAACTCAGCTGCTACTTGTGCAACATAGGTAGCATCCTTAAATTTCATATTCCAATTCTGCTTGCCAACAGAAAATTACCATTAACATCTCTAGGAAATGATTGCCCATGTTCCAACCTTTCATCCTTGAAACATAAGTGGCATGAACCACCATCATCAACACAATATTGCCTTTAAAGTTCTATAACAGCTCTGGCAGCTAGGCTTGTATGTTCTGCAAACTTAGCCACTGCTTGAGCAGCAGAGGTAGCATCCTTAAATTTCATGTTCCAATTCTGCCTGCCAACAGAAAAATTACCATTACCATCTCTAGGAAATGATTGCCCATGTTCCAACCTTTCATCCTTGAAACCTAAGTGGCATGAACCACCATCATCAACACAATATTGCCTTGAAAGTTCTACAACAGCTCTGGCAGTGAGGCTTGCATGTTCTGCAAACTCAGCCGCTGCTTGAGCAATAGAGTTAGCATCCTTAAATTTCATGTTCCAATTCTGCCTGCCAACAGAAAAATTACCATTACCATCTCCAGGAAATGATTGCCCTTGTTCCAACCTTTCATTCTTGAAACCTAAGTGGCATGAACCACCATCATCAACAAAATATTACCTTGAAAGTTCTACAACAGCTCTAGCAGCTAGGCTTGCATGTTCTGCAAACTCAGCCGCTGCTTGAGCCGCAGAGTTAGCATCCTTAAATATCATGTTCCAATTCTGCCTGCCAACAGAAAAATTACCATTACCATCTCTAGGAAATGATTGCCCATGTTCCAACCTTTCTTCCTTGAAACCTAAGTGGCATGAACCACCATCATCAACACAATATTTCCTTGAAAGTTCTACAACAGCTCTGGCAGCTAGGCTAGCATGTTCTACAAACTCAGCCGCTGCTTGAGCAGCAGAGGTAGCATCCTTCAATTTCATGTTCCAATTCTACCTGCTAACAGAAAATTTACCATTACCATCTCCAGGAAATGAATGCCCACGTTCCAACATTTCATCCTTGAAACCTAAGTGGCATGATCCACCATCAACAACACAATATTGCCTTGAAAGTTCTACAACAACTCTGGCAGCTAGGCTTGCATGTTCTGCAAACATAGCCGCTGCTTGAGGAGCAGAGGTAGCATCCTTAAATTTCATGTTCCAATTCTGCCTGCCAACAGAAAAATTACCAGTACCATCTCAAGGAAATGATTGCCCATGTTCCAACCTTTCATCCTTTAAATCTAAGTGGCATGAACCACCATCATCAACAAAATATTGCCTTGAAAGTTCTACAACAGCTCTGGCAGCTAGGCTTGCATGTTTTGCAAACTCAGCCGCTCCTTGAGCAGCAGAGTTAGCATCCTTAAATATCATGTTCCAATTCTGCCTGCCAACAGAAAAATTACCATTAACATCTCTAGGAAATGATTGCCCATGTTCCAACCTTTTATCCTTGAAACCTAAGTGGCATGAACCACCATCATCAACACAATATTGCCTTTAAAGTTCTACAACAGCTCTGGCAGCTAGGCATGCATGTTCTGCAAACTCAGCTGCTACTTGTGCAACATAGGTAGCATCCTTAAATTTCATATTCCAATTCTGCTTGCCAACAGAAAATTACCATTAACATCTCTAGGAAATAATTGCCCATGTTCCAACCTTTCATCCTTGAAACCTAAGTGGCATGAACCACCATCATCAACACAATATTGCCTTTAAAGTTCTACAACAGCTCTAGCAGCTAGGCTTGTATGTTCTGCAAACTTAGCCACTGCTTGAGCAGCAGAGGTAGCATCCTTAAATTTCATGTTCCAATTCTGCTTGCCAACAGAAAATTTACCATTACCATCTCTAGGAAATGATTTCCCATGTTCCAACCTTTCATCCTTGAAACCTAAGTGGCATGAACCACCATCATCAACACAATATTTCCTTGAAAGTTCTACAACAGCTCTGACAGCTAGGCTAGCATGTTCTACAAACTCAGCCGCTGCTTGAGCAGCAGAGGTAGCATCCTTAAATTTCATGTTCCAATTCTACCTGCTAACAGAAAATTTACCATTACCATCTCCAGGAAATGAATGCCCACGTTCCAACCTTTCATCCTTGAACCCTAAGTGGCATGATCCACCATCAACAACACAACATTGCCTTGAAAGTTCTACAACAACTCTGGCAGCTAGGCTTGCATGTTCTGCAAACATAGCCGCTGCTTGAGGAGCAGAGGTAGCATCCTTAAATTTCATGTTCCAATTCTGCCTGCCAACAGAAAAATTACCATTACCATCTCAAGGAAATGATTGCCCATGTTCCAACCTTTCATCCTTTAAATCTAAGTGGCATGAACCACCATCATCAACAAAATTTTGCCTTGAAAGTTCTACAACAGCTCTGGCAGTTAGGCTTGCATGTTCTGCAAACTCAGCTGCTGCTTGAGCAGCAGAGTTAGCATCCTTAAATATCATGTTCCAATTCTGCCTGCCAACAGAAAAATTACCATTACCATCTCTAGGAAATGATTGCCCATGTTCCAACCTTTCATCCTTGAAACCTAAGTGGCATGAACCACCATCATCAACACAATATTGCCTTTAAAGTTCTACAACAGCTCTGGCAGCTAGGCTTGCATGTTCTGCAAACTCAGCTGCTACTTGTGCAACATAGGTAGCATCCTTAAATTTCATATTCCAATTCTGCTTGCCAACAGAAAATTACCATTAACATCTCTAGGAAATGATTGCCCATGTTCCAACCTTTCATCCTTGAAACATAAGTGGCATGAACCACCATCATCAACACAATATTGCCTTTAAAGTTCTATAACAGCTCTGGCAGCTAGGCTTGTATGTTCTGCAAACTTAGCCACTGCTTGAGCAGCAGAGGTAGCATCCTTAAATTTCATGTTCCAATTCTGCCTGCCAACAGAAAAATTACCATTACCATCTCTAGGAAATGATTGCCCATGTTCCAACCTTTCATCCTTGAAACCTAAGTGGCATGAACCACCATCATCAACACAATATTGCCTTGAAAGTTCTACAACAGCTCTGGCAGTGAGGCTTGCATGTTCTGCAAACTCAGCCGCTGCTTGAGCAATAGAGTTAGCATCCTTAAATTTCATGTTCCAATTCTGCCTGCCAACAGAAAAATTACCATTACCATCTCCAGGAAATGATTGCCCTTGTTCCAACCTTTCATTCTTGAAACCTAAGTGGCATGAACCACCATCATCAACAAAATATTACCTTGAAAGTTCTACAACAGCTCTAGCAGCTAGGCTTGCATGTTCTGCAAACTCAGCCGCTGCTTGAGCCGCAGAGTTAGCATCCTTAAATATCATGTTCCAATTCTGCCTGCCAACAGAAAAATTACCATTACCATCTCTAGGAAATGATTGCCCATGTTCCAACCTTTCTTCCTTGAAACCTAAGTGGCATGAACCACCATCATCAACACAATATTTCCTTGAAAGTTCTACAACAGCTCTGGCAGCTAGGCTAGCATGTTCTACAAACTCAGCCGCTGCTTGAGCAGCAGAGGTAGCATCCTTCAATTTCATGTTCCAATTCTACCTGCTAACAGAAAATTTACCATTACCATCTCCAGGAAATGAATGCCCACGTTCCAACATTTCATCCTTGAAACCTAAGTGGCATGATCCACCATCAACAACACAATATTGCCTTGAAAGTTCTACAACAACTCTGGCAGCTAGGCTTGCATGTTCTGCAAACATAGCCGCTGCTTGAGGAGCAGAGGTAGCATCCTTAAATTTCATGTTCCAATTCTGCCTGCCAACAGAAAAATTACCAGTACCATCTCAAGGAAATGATTGCCCATGTTCCAACCTTTCATCCTTTAAATCTAAGTGGCATGAACCACCATCATCAACAAAATATTGCCTTGAAAGTTCTACAACAGCTCTGGCAGCTAGGCTTGCATGTTTTGCAAACTCAGCCGCTCCTTGAGCAGCAGAGTTAGCATCCTTAAATATCATGTTCCAATTCTGCCTGCCAACAGAAAAATTACCATTAACATCTCTAGGAAATGATTGCCCATGTTCCAACCTTTTATCCTTGAAACCTAAGTGGCATGAACCACCATCATCAACACAATATTGCCTTTAAAGTTCTACAACAGCTCTGGCAGCTAGGCATGCATGTTCTGCAAACTCAGCTGCTACTTGTGCAACATAGGTAGCATCCTTAAATTTCATATTCCAATTCTGCTTGCCAACAGAAAATTACCATTAACATCTCTAGGAAATAATTGCCCATGTTCCAACCTTTCATCCTTGAAACCTAAGTGGCATGAACCACCATCATCAACACAATATTGCCTTTAAAGTTCTACAACAGCTCTAGCAGCTAGGCTTGTATGTTCTGCAAACTTAGCCACTGCTTGAGCAGCAGAGGTAGCATCCTTAAATTTCATGTTCCAATTCTGCTTGCCAACAGAAAATTTACCATTACCATCTCTAGGAAATGATTTCCCATGTTCCAACCTTTCATCCTTGAAACCTAAGTGGCATGAACCACCATCATCAACGCAATATTTCCTTGAAAGTTCTACAATAGCTCTGGCAGCTAGGCTAGCATGTTCTGCAAACTCAGCCGCCGCTTGAGCCGCGGAGGTAGCATCCTTATATTTCATGTTCCAATTCTACCTGCTAACAGAAAAATTGCCATTACCATCTCCAGGAAATGAATGCCCACGTTCCAACCTTTCATCCTTGAAACCTCAGTGGCATGATCCACCATCATCAACACAATATTGCCTTGAAAGTTCTACAACAACTCTGGCAGCTAGGCTTGCATGTTCTGCAAACTTAGCCGTTGCTTGAGCAGCAGAGGTAGCATCCTTAAATTTCATGTTCCAATTATGCCTGCCAACAGAAAAATTACCATTACCATCTCAAGGAAATGATTGCCCATGTTCCAACCTTTCATCCTTGAAACCTAAGTGGCATGAACCACCATCATCGACAAAATATTGCCCTGAAAGTTCTACAACAGCTCTAGCAGCTAGGCTTGCATGTTCTGCAAACTCAGCCGCTGCTGGAGCAGCAGAGTTAGCATCCTTAAATTTAATGTTCCAATTTTGCCTGCCAACAGAACAATTACCATTACCATCTCTAGGAAATGATTGCCCATGTTCCAACCTTTCATCCTTGAAACCTAAGTGGCATGAACCACCATCATCAACACAATATTGCCTTGAAAGATCCACAACAGCTCTGGCAGCTAGGCTTGCATGTTCTAAAAACTCAGCCGCTGCTTGAGCAGCAGAGATAGCATCCTTAAGTTTTATGTTCCAATTCTACCTGCTAACAGAACAATTACCATTACCATCTCCAAGAAATGAATGCCCACGTTCCAACCTTTCATCCTTGAAACCTAAGTGTCATGATCCACCATCATCAACACAATATTGCATTGAAAGTTCTACAATAACTCTGGCAGCTAGGCTTGTATGTTCTGCAAACTTAGCCGCTGCTTGAGCAGCAGAGGTAGCATCCTTAAATTTCATGTTCCAATTCTGCCTGCCAACAAAAAAATTACCATTACCATCTCAAGGAAATGATTGCCCATGTTCCAACCTTTCATCCTTTAAACCTAAGTGGCATGAACCACCATCATCAAGAAAATATTGCCTTGAAAGTTCCAGAACAGCTATGGCAGCTAGGCTTGCATGTTCTGCAAACTCAGCCGCTGCTTGAGCAACAGAGTTAGAATCCTTAAATTTCATGTTCCAATTCTGCCTGCCAACAAAAAAATTACCATCACTATCTCTAGGAAATGATTGCCCATGTTCCAACCTTTCATCCTTGAAACCAAAGTGGCATGAACCACCATCATCAACACAATATTGCGTTGAAAGTTCTACAACAGCTCTGGCAGCTAGGCTTGCATGTTCTGCAAACTCAGCCACTGCTTGAGCAGCAGAGTTAGTATCCTTAAATTTCATGTTACAATTCTGCCTGCCAACAGAAAAATTACCATTACCATCTCTCGGAAATGATTGCCCATGTTCCAACCTTTCATCCTTGAAACCTAAGTGGCATGAACCACCATCATCAACACAATATTGCCTAAAAAGTTCTACAATAGCTCTGGCAGCTAGGCTTACATGTTCTGCAAACTCAGCCGCTGCTTGAGCAGCAGAGGTAGCATCCTTAAATTTCATGTTCTAATTCTACCTACCAACAGAAAATTTACCATTACCATCTCTAGGAAATGATTGCCCAAGTTCCAACCTTTCATCTTTGAAACCTAAGTGGCATAAACCACCATCATCAACACAATATTGCCTTGAAAGTTCTGCAACTGCTCTGGCAGCAACGCTTGCATGTTCTGCAAACTCAGCCGTTGCTTGAGCAGCAGAGGTAGCATCCATAAATTTCATGTTCCAATTCTGCCAGCCAACAGAAAAATTACCATTACCATCTCCAGGAAATGATTGCCCATGTTCCAACCTTTCATCCTTGAAACCTAAGTGGTATGAACCACCATCATCAACATAATATTGCCTTGAAAGTTCTCCAACAGCTCTGCTGCGAGGCTTGCATGTTCTGCAAACTCAGCCGCTGCTTGAGCAGCAGAGTTAGCATCGTTAAATTTCATGTTCCAATTCTGCCTACCAACAGAAAAATTACCATTACCATCTCTAGGAAATGATTGCCCATGTTCCAACCTTTCATCATTGAAACCTAAGTGGCATGAACCACCATCATCAACACAATATTGCCTTGAAAGTTCTACAACAGCTCTGGCAGCTAGGCTTGCATGTTCTACAAACTCAGCCGCTGCTTGAGCAGCAGAGGTAGCATCCTTAAATTTCAAGTTTCAATTCTACCTGCTAACAGAAAAATTACCATTACCATCTCCAGGAAATGAATGCCTACGTTCCAACCTTTCCTCCTTGAAACCTAAGGGGCATGATCCACCATCATCAACACAATATTGCATTGAAAGTTCTATAACAACTCTGGCAGCTATGCTTGCATGTTCTGCAAACTCAGCCGCTGCTTGAGCCGCAGAGTTAGCATCCTTAAATATCATGTTCCAATTCTGCCTGCCAACAGAAAAATTACCATTACCATCTCTAGGAAATGATTGCCCATGTTCCAACCTTTCTTCCTTGAAACCTAAGTGGCATGAACCACCATCATCAACACAATATTTCCTTGAAAGTTCTACAACAGCTCTGGCAGCTAGGCTAGCATGTTCTACAAACTCAGCCGCTGCTTGAGCAGCAGAGGTAGCATCCTTCAATTTCATGTTCCAATTCTACCTGCTAACAGAAAATTTACCATTACCATCTCCAGGAAATGAATGCCCACGTTCCAACATTTCATCCTTGAAACCTAAGTGGCATGATCCACCATCAACAACACAATATTGCCTTGAAAGTTCTACAACAACTCTGGCAGCTAGGCTTGCATGTTCTGCAAACATAGCCGCTGCTTGAGGAGCAGAGGTAGCATCCTTAAATTTCATGTTCCAATTCTGCCTGCCAACAGAAAAATTACCAGTACCATCTCAAGGAAATGATTGCCCATGTTCCAACCTTTCATCCTTTAAATCTAAGTGGCATGAACCACCATCATCAACAAAATATTGCCTTGAAAGTTCTACAACAGCTCTGGCAGCTAGGCTTGCATGTTTTGCAAACTCAGCCGCTCCTTGAGCAGCAGAGTTAGCATCCTTAAATATCATGTTCCAATTCTGCCTGCCAACAGAAAAATTACCATTAACATCTCTAGGAAATGATTGCCCATGTTCCAACCTTTTATCCTTGAAACCTAAGTGGCATGAACCACCATCATCAACACAATATTGCCTTTAAAGTTCTACAACAGCTCTGGCAGCTAGGCATGCATGTTCTGCAAACTCAGCTGCTACTTGTGCAACATAGGTAGCATCCTTAAATTTCATATTCCAATTCTGCTTGCCAACAGAAAATTACCATTAACATCTCTAGGAAATAATTGCCCATGTTCCAACCTTTCATCCTTGAAACCTAAGTGGCATGAACCACCATCATCAACACAATATTGCCTTTAAAGTTCTACAACAGCTCTAGCAGCTAGGCTTGTATGTTCTGCAAACTTAGCCACTGCTTGAGCAGCAGAGGTAGCATCCTTAAATTTCATGTTCCAATTCTGCTTGCCAACAGAAAATTTACCATTACCATCTCTAGGAAATGATTTCCCATGTTCCAACCTTTCATCCTTGAAACCTAAGTGGCATGAACCACCATCATCAACGCAATATTTCCTTGAAAGTTCTACAATAGCTCTGGCAGCTAGGCTAGCATGTTCTGCAAACTCAGCCGCCGCTTGAGCCGCGGAGGTAGCATCCTTATATTTCATGTTCCAATTCTACCTGCTAACAGAAAAATTGCCATTACCATCTCCAGGAAATGAATGCCCACGTTCCAACCTTTCATCCTTGAAACCTCAGTGGCATGATCCACCATCATCAACACAATATTGCCTTGAAAGTTCTACAACAACTCTGGCAGCTAGGCTTGCATGTTCTGCAAACTTAGCCGTTGCTTGAGCAGCAGAGGTAGCATCCTTAAATTTCATGTTCCAATTATGCCTGCCAACAGAAAAATTACAATTACCATCTCAAGGAAATGATTGCCCATGTTCCAACCTTTCATCCTTGAAACCTAAGTGGCATGAACCACCATCATCGGCAAAATATTGCCCTGAAAGTTCTACAACAGCTCTAGCAGCTAGGCTTGCATGTTCTGCAAACTCAGCCGCTGCTGGAGCAGCAGAGTTAGCATCCTTAAATTTAATGTTCCAATTTTGCCTGCCAACAGAACAATTACCATTACCATCTCTAGGAAATGATTGCCCATGTTCCAACCTTTCATCCTTGAAACCTAAGTGGCATGAACCACCATCATCAACACAATATTGCCTTGAAAGATCCACAACAGCTCTGGCAGCTAGGCTTGCATGTTCTAAAAACTCAGCCGCTGCTTGAGCAGCAGAGATAGCATCCTTAAGTTTTATGTTCCAATTCTACCTGCTAACAGAACAATTACCATTACCATCTCCAAGAAATGAATGCCCACGTTCCAACCTTTCATCCTTGAAACCTAAGTGTCATGATCCACCATCATCAACACAATATTGCATTGAAAGTTCTACAATAACTCTGGCAGCTAGGCTTGCATGTTCTGCAAACTTAGCCGCTGCTTGAGCAGCAGAGGTAGCATCCTTAAATTTCATGTTCCAATTCTGCCTGCCAACAAAAAAATTACCATTACCATCTCAAGGAAATGATTGCCCATGTTCCAACCTTTCATCCTTTAAACCTAAGTGGCATGAACCACCATCATCAAGAAAATATTGCCTTGAAAGTTCCAGAACAGCTATGGCAGCTAGGCTTGCATGTTCTGCAAACTCAGCCGCTGCTTGAGCAACAGAGTTAGAATCCTTAAATTTCATGTTCCAATTCTGCCTGCCAACAAAAAAATTACCATCACTATCTCTAGGAAATGATTGCCCATGTTCCAACCTTTCATCCTTGAAACCAAAGTGGCATGAACCACCATCATCAACACAATATTGCGTTGAAAGTTCTACAACAGCTCTGGCAGCTAGGCTTGCATGTTCTGCAAACTCAGCCACTGCTTGAGCAGCAGAGTTAGTATCCTTAAATTTCATGTTACAATTCTGCCTGCCAACAGAAAAATTACCATTACCATCTCTCGGAAATGATTGCCCATGTTCCAACCTTTCATCCTTGAAACCTAAGTGGCATGAACCACCATCATCAACACAATATTGCCTAAAAAGTTCTACAATAGCTCTGGCAGCTAGGCTTACATGTTCTGCAAACTCAGCCGCTGCTTGAGCAGCAGAGGTAGCATCCTTAAATTTCATGTTCTAATTCTACCTACCAACAGAAAATTTACCATTACCATCTCTAGGAAATGATTGCCCAAGTTCCAACCTTTCATCTTTGAAACCTAAGTGGCATAAACCACCATCATCAACACAATATTGCCTTGAAAGTTCTGCAACTGCTCTGGCAGCAACGCTTGCATGTTCTGCAAACTCAGCCGTTGCTTGAGCAGCAGAGGTAGCATCCATAAATTTCATGTTCCAATTCTGCCAGCCAACAGAAAAATTACCATTACCATCTCCAGGAAATGATTGCCCATGTTCCAACCTTTCATCCTTGAAACCTAAGTGGCATGAACCACCATCATCAACATAATATTGCCTTGAAAGTTCTACAACAGCTCTGCTGCGAGGCTTGCATGTTCTGCAAACTCAGCCGCTGCTTGAGCAGCAGAGTTAGCATCGTTAAATTTCATGTTCCAATTCTGCCTACCAACAGAAAAATTACCATTACCATCTCTAGGAAATGATTGCCCATGTTCCAACCTTTCATCATTGAAACCTAAGTGGCATGAACCACCATCATCAACACAATATTGCCTTGAAAGTTCTACAACAGCTCTGGCAGCTAGGCTTGCATGTTCTACAAACTCAGCCGCTGCTTGAGCAGCAGAGGTAGCATCCTTAAATTTCAAGTTTCAATTCTACCTGCTAACAGAAAAATTACCATTACCATCTCCAGGAAATGAATGCCTACGTTCCAACCTTTCCTCCTTGAAACCTAAGGGGCATGATCCACCATCATCAACACAATATTGCATTGAAAGTTCTATAACAACTCTGGCAGCTATGCTTGCATGTTCTGCAAACTCAGCTGCTACTTGAGCAGCAGAGGTAGCATTCTTAAATTTCATGTTCCAATTCTGCCTGCCAACAGAAAAATTACCATTACCATCTCAAGGAAATGATTGCCCATGTTCCAACCTTTCATCCTTTAAACCTAAGTGGCATGAACCACCATCATCAACAAAATATTGCCTTGAAAGTTCTACAACAGCTCTGGCAGCTATGCTTGCATGTTCTGCAAACTCAGCTGCTGCTTGAGCAGCAGAGGTAGCATTCTTAAATTTCATATTCCAATTCTACCTGCCAATAGAAAAATTACCATTACAATCTCCAGGAAATGATTGCCCATGTTCCAACCTTTCATCCTTGAAACCTAAGTGACATGAACAACCATCATCAACACAATATTGCCTTGAAAGATCTACAACAGCTCTAGCAGCTAGGCTTGCATGTTCTACAAACTCAGTCGCTGTTTGAGCAGCAGAGGTAGCATCCTTAAATTTCATGTTCCAATTCTACCTGCTAACAGAAAAATTACCATTACCATCTCCAGGATATGAATGCCCACGTTCCAACCTTTCATCCTTGAAACCAAAGTGGCATGATCCACCATCATCAACACAATATTGCATTGAAAGTTCTACAACAACTCTGGCAGCTAGGCTTGCATGTTCTGCAAACTTAGCCGCTGCTTGAGCAGCAGAGGTAGCATCCTTAAATTTCATGTTCCAATTCTTCCTGCCAACAGAAAAATTACCATTACCATCTCAAGGAAATGATTGCCCATGTTCCAACCTTTCATCCTTTAAACCTAAGTGGCAAGAACCACCATCATCAAGAAAATATTGCCTTGAAAGTTCTATAACCGCTATGGCAGCTAGGCTTGCATGTTCTGCAAACTCAACCGCTGCTTGAGCAACAGAGTTAGAATCCTTAAATTTCATGTTCCAATTCTGCCTGCCAACAAAACAATTACCATTATTATCTCCAGGAAATGATTGCCCATGTTCCAACCTTTCATCCTTGAAACCTAAGTGGCATGAACCACCATCATCAACACAATATTGCCTAGAAAGTTCTACAACAGCTCTGGCAGCTAGGCTTGCATGTTCTGCAAACTCAGCCGCTTCTTGAGCAGCAGAGGTAGCATCCTTAAATTTCATGTTCCAATTCTGCCTGCTAACAGAAAAATTACCATTACCATCTCTAGGAAATGATTGACCATGTTTCAACCTTTCATCCTTGAAACCTAAGTGGCATGAACCACCATCATCAACACAATATTTCCTTGAAAGTTCTACAACAGCTCTGGCAGCTAGGCTAGCATGTTCTGCAAACTCAGCTGCTGCTTGAGCAGCAGAGGTAGCATCCTTAAATTTCATGTTCCAATTCTACCTGCTAACGGAACAATTACCATTACCATCTCCAGGAAATGAATGCCCACGTTCCAACCTTTCATCCTTGAAACCTAAGTGGCATGAACCACCATCATCAACACAATATTGCCTTTAAAGTTCTACAACAGTTCTGGCAGCGAGGCTTGCATGTTCTGCAAACTCAGCCGCTGCTTAAGCAGCAGAGGTAGCATCCATAAATTTCATGTTCCAATTCTGCCTGCCAACAGAAAAATTACCATTACCATCTCCAGGAAATGATTGCCCATGATCCAACCTTTCATCCTTGAAACCTAAGTGGCATGAACCACCATCATCAACACAATATTGCCTTGAAAGTTCTACAAGAGCTATGCAGCGAGGCTTGCATGTTCTGCAAACTCAGCCGCTGCTTTAGCAGCAGATTTAGCATCCTTAAATTACATGTTCCAATTCTACCTGCCAACAGAAAAATTACCATTACCATCTCTAGGAAATGATTGCCAATGTTCCAACCTTTCATCCTTGAAACCTAAGTGGCATGAACCACCATCATCAACACAATATTGCCTTGAAAGTTCTACAACAGCTCTGGCAGCTAGGCTTGCATGTTCTACAAACTCAGTCGCTGCTTGAACAGTAGAGGTAGCATCCTTAAATTTCATGCTCCAATTCTGCCTGCCAACAGAAAAATCACCATTGCCATCTCTAGGAAATGATTTCCCATGTTCCAACCTTTCATCCTTGAAACCTAAGTGGCATGAACCACCATCATCAACAAAATATTGGTTTGAAAGTTCTACAATAGCTCTGGCAGCTATGCTTGCATGTTCTGCAAACTCAGCTGCTGCTTGAGCAGCAGAGGTAGCATTCTTAAATTTCATGTTCCAATTCTGCCTGCCAACAGAAAAATTACCATTACCATCTCCAGGAAATGATTGCCCATGTTCCAACCGTTCATCCTTGAAACCTAAGTGGCATGAACCACCATTATCAACACAATATTGCCTTTAAAGTTCTACAACAGCTCTGGCAGCGAGGCTTGCATGTTCTGCAAACTCAGCCGCTGCTTGAGCAGTAGAGTTAGCATCCTTAAATTTCATGTTCCAATTCTGCCTGCCAACAGAAAAATTACCATTACCATCTCTAGGAAATGATTGCCCATGTTCCAGCCTTTCATCCTTGAAACCTAAGTGGCATGAACCACCATCATCAACACAATATTCCCTTGAAAGATCTACAACAGCTCTGGCAGCTAGGCTTGAATGTTCTACAAACTCAGCCGCTGCTTGATCAGCAGAGGTAGCATCCTTAAATTTCATGTTCTAATTCTACCTGCTAACAGAAAAATTACCATTACCATCTCCAGGAAATGAATGCCCACGTTCCAACCTTTCATCCTTGAAACCTAAGTGGCATGATCCACCATCATCAACACAATATTGCATTGAAAGTTCTACAACAACTCTTGCAGCTAGGCTTGCATGTTCTGCAAACTTAGCCGCTGCTTGAGCAGCAGAGGTAGCATCCTTAAATTTCATGTTCCAATTCTGCCTGCCAACAGAAAAATTACCATTACCATCTCAAGGAAATGATTGCCCATGTTCCAACCTTTCATTCTTTAAACCTAAGTGGCATGAACCACCATCATCAACAAAATATTGCCTTGAAAGTTCTATAACAGCTATGGCAGCTAGGCTTGCATGTTCTGCAAACTCAGCCGCTGCTTGAGCAACAGAGTTAGAATCCTTAAATTTCATGTTCCAATTCTGCCTGCCAACAAAAAAATTACCATTACTATCTCTAGGAAATGATTGCCCATGTTCCAACCTTTCATCCTTGAAACCTAAGTGGCATGAACCACCATCATCAACACAATATTGCCTAGAAAGTTCTACAACAGCTCTGGCAGCTAGGCTTGCATGTTCTGCAAACTCAGCCGCTGCTTGAGCAGCAGAGGTAGCATCCTTAAATTTCATGTTCCAATTCTGCTTGCCAACAGAAAAATTACCATTACCATCTCCAGAAAATGATTGCCCATTTTCCAACCTTTCATCCTTGAAACCTAAGTGGCATGAACCACCATCATCAACACAATATTGCCTTGAAAGTTCTACAACAGCTCTGGCAGCTAGGCTTGCATGTTCTGCAAACTTAGCCGCTGCTTGAGCAGCAGAGGTAGCATCCATAAATTTCATGTTCCAATTCTGCCTGCCAACAGAAAAATTACCATTACCATCTCCAGGAAATGATTGCCCATGTTCCAACCTTTCATCCTTGAAACCTAAGTGGCATGAACCACCATCATCAACACAATATTGCCTTGAAAGTTCTACAACAGCTCTGGCAGCTAGGCTTGCATGTTCTGCAAACTCAGCCGCTGCTTGAGCAGCAGAGGTAGCATCCTTAAATTTCATGTTCCAATTCTGCCTGCCAACAGAAAAATTACCATTACCATCTCCAGGAAATGATTGCCCATGTTCCAACCTTTCATCCTTGAAACCTAAGTGGCATGAACCACCATCATCAACACAATATTGCCTTGAAAGTTCTACAACAGCTCTGGCAGCTAGGCTTGCATGTTCTACAAACTCAGTCGCTGCTTGAACAGTAGAGGTAGCATCCTTAAATTTCATGTTCCAATTCTGCCTGCCAACAGAAAAATTACCATTGCCATCTCTAGGAAATGATTTCCCATGTTCCAACCTTTCATCCTTGAAACCTAAGTGGCATGAACCACCATCATCAAAAAAATATTGGTTTGAAAGTTCTACAACAGCTCTGGCAGCTATGCTTGCATGTTCTGCAAACTCAGCTGCTGCTTGAGCAGCAGAGGTAGCATTCTTAAATTTCATGTTCCAATTCTGCCTGCCAACAGAAAAATTACCATTACCATCTCCAGGAAATGATTGCCCATGTTCCAACCTTTCATCCTTGAAACCTAAGTGGCATGAACCACCATTATCAACACAATATTGCCTTTAAAGTTCTACAACAGCTCTGGCAGCGAGGCTTGCATGTTCTGCAAACTCAGCCGCTGCTTGAGCAGTAGAGTTAGCATCCTTAAATTTCATGTTCCAATTCTGCCTGCCAACAGAAAAATTACCATTACCATCTCTAGGAAATGATTGCCCATGTTCCAGCCTTTCATCCTTGAAACCTAAGTGGCATGAACCACCATCATCAACACAATATTCCCTTAAAAGATCTACAACAGCTCTAGCAGCTAGGCTTGAATGTTCTACAAACTCAGCCGCTGCTTGATCAGCAGAGGTAGCATCCTTAAATTTCATGTTCTAATTCTACCTGCTAATAGAAAAATTACCATTACCATCTCCAGGAAATGAATGCCCACGTTCCAACCTTTCATCCTTGAAACCTAAGTGGCATGATCCACCATCATCAACACAATATTGCATTGAAAGTTCTACAACAACTATTGCAGCTAGGCTTGCATGTTCTGCAAACTTAGCCGCTGCTTGAGCAGCAGAGGTAGCATCCTTAAATTTCACGTTCCAATTCTGCCTGCCAATAGAAAAATTACCATTACCATCTCAAGGAAATTATTGCCCATGTTCCAACCTTTCATTCTTTAAACCTAAGTGGCATGAACCACCATCATCAACAAAATATTGCCTTGAAAGTTCTATAACAGCTATGGCAGCTAGGCTTGCATGTTCTGCAAACTCAGCCGCTGCTTGAGCAACAGAGTTAGAATCCTTAATTTTCATGTTCCAATTCTGCCTGCCAACAAAAAAATTACCATTACTATCTCTAGGAAATGATTGCCCATGTTCCAACCTTTCATCCTTGAAACCTAAGTGGCATGAACCACTATCATCAACACAATATTGCCTAGAAAGTTCTACAACAGCTCTGGCAGCTAGGCTTGCGTGTTCTGCAAACTCAGCCGCTGCTTGAGCAGCAGAGGTAGCATCCTTAAATTTCATGTCCCAATTCTGCCTGCCAACAGAAAAATTATCATTACCATCTCCAGAAAATGATTGCCCATTTTCCAACCTTTCATCCTTGAAACCTAAGTGGCATGAACCACCATCATCAACACAATATTGCCTTGAAAGTTCTACAACAGCTCTGGCAGCTAGGCTTGCATGTTCTGCAAACTTAGCTGCTGCTTGAGCAGCAGAGGTAGCATCCATAAATTTCATGTTCCAATTCTGCCTGCCAACAGAAAAATTACCATTACCATCTCCAGGAAATGATTGCCTATGTTTCAACCTTTCATCCTTGAAACCTAAGTGGCATGAACCACCATCATCAACACAATATTGCCTTGAAAGTTCTACAACAGCTCTGGCAGCTATGCTTGCATGTTCTGCAAACTCAGTTGCTGCTTGAGCAGCAGAGGTAGCATTCTTAAATTTCATGTTCCAATTCTGCCTGCCAACAGAAAAATTAACATTACCATCTCCAGGAAATGATTGCCCATGTTCCAGCCTTTCATCCTTGAAACCTAAGTGGCATGAACCACCATCATCAACACAATATTGCCTTGAAAGTTCTACAACAGCTCTGGCAGCTAGGCTTGCATGTTCTGCAAACTTAGCCGCTGCTTGAGCAGCAGAGGTAGCATCCATATATTTCATGTTCCAATTCTGCCTGCCAACAGAAAAATTACCATTACCATCTCCAGGAAATGATTGCCCATGTTTCAACCTTTCATCCTTGAAACCTAAGTGGCATGAACCACCATTATCAACACAATATTGGTTTGAAAGTTCTACAACAGCTCTAGCATCTATGCTTGCATGTTCTGCAAACTCAGTTGCTGCTTGAGCAGCAGAGGTAGCATTCTTAAATTTCATGTTCCAATTCTGCCTGCCAACAGAAAAATTACCATTACCATCTCCAGGAAATGATTGCCCATGTTCCAGCCTTTCATCCTTGAAACCTAAGTGGCATGAACCACCATCATCAACACAATATTACCTTGAAAGTTCTACAACAGCTATGGCAACTAGGCTTGCATGTTCTGCAAACTCAGCCACTGCTTGAGCAGCAGAGGTAGCATCCATAAATTTCATGTTCCAATTCTGCCTGCGAACAGAAAAATTACCATTACCATCTCCAGGAAATGATTGCCCATGTTCCAACCTTTCATCCTTGAAACCTAAGTTGCATGAACCACCATCATCAACACAATATTGCCTAGAATGTTCTACAACAGCTCTGGCAGCTAGGCTTGCATGTTCTGCAAACTCAGCCGCTGCTTGAGCAGCAGAGGTAGCATCCTTAAATTTCATGTTCCAATTCTGCCTGCCAACAGAAAAATTACCATTACCATCTCCAGGAAATGATTGCCCATGTTCCAACCTTTCATCCTTGAAACCTAAGTGGCATGAACCACCATCATCTACACAATATTGCCTTGAAAGTTCTACCACAGCTCTGGCAGCTAGGCTTGCATGTTCTGCAAACTTAGCCGCTGCTTGAGCAGCAGATGTAGCATCCTTAAATTTCATGTTCCAATTCTGCCTGCCAACAGAAAAATTATCATTACCATCTCCAGAAAATGATTGCCCATTTTCCAACCTTTCATCCTTGAAACCTAAGTGGCATGAACCACCATCATCAACACAATATTGCCTTGAAAGATCTACAACAGCTCTGGCAGCTAGGCTTGCATGTTCTGCAAACTTAGCCGCTGCTTGAGCAGCAGAGGTAGCATCCATAAATTTCATGTTCCAATTCTGCCTGCCAACAGAAAAATTACCATTACCATCTCCAGGAAATGATTGCCCATGTTTCAACCTTTTATCCTTGAAACCTAAGTGGCATGAACCACCATCATCAACACAATATTGCCTTGAAAGTTCTACAACAGCTCTGGCAGCTATGCTTGCATGTTCTGCAAACTCAGTTGCTGCTTGAGCAGCAGAGGTAGCATTCTTAAATTTCATGTTCCAATTCTGCCTGCCAACAGAAAAATTACCATTACCATCTCCAGGAAATGATTGCCCATGTTCCAGCCTTTCATCCTTGAAACCTAAGTGGCATGAACCACCATCATCGACACAATATTGCCTTGAAAGTTCTACAACAGCTCTGGCAGCTAGGCTTGCATGTTCTGCAAACTTAGCCGCTGCTTGAGCAGCAGAGGTAGCATCCATATATTTCATGTTCCAATTCTGCCTGCCAACAAAAAAATTACCATTACCATCTCCTGGAAATGATTGCCCATGTTTCAACCTTTCATCCTTGAAACCTAAGTGGCATGAACCACCATCATCAACACAATATTGGTTTGAAAGTTCTACAACAGCTCTGGCATCTATGATTGCATGTTCTGCAAACTCAGTTGCTGCTTGAGCAGCAGAGGTAGCATTCTTAAATTTCATGTTCCAATTCTGCCTGCCAACAGAAAAATTACCATTACCATCTCCAGGAAATGATTGCCCATGCTCCAACCTTTCATCCTTGAAACCTAAGTGGCATGAACCACCATCATCAACACAATATTGCCTTGAAAGTTCTACAACAGCTCTGGCAGCTAGGCTTGCATGTTCTGCAAACTTAGCCGCTGCTTGAGCAGCAGAGGTAGCATCCATATATTTCATGTTCCAATTCTGCCTGCCAACAGAAAAATTACCATTACCATCTCCAGGAAATGATTGCCCATGTTTCAACCTTTCATCCTTGAAACCTAAGTGGCATGAACCACCATTATCAACACAATATTGGTTTGAAAGTTCTACAACAGCTCTAGCATCTATGATTGCATGTTCTGCAAACTCAGCTGCTGCTTGAGCAGCAGAGGTAGCATTCTTAAATTTCATGTTCCAATTCTGCCTGCCAACAGAAAAATTACCATTACCATCTCCAGGAAATGATTGCCCATGTTCCAACCTTTCATCCTTGAAACCTAAGTGGCATGAACCACCATCATCAACACAATATTACCTTGAAAGTTCTACAACAGCTATGGCAACTAGGCTTGCATGTTCTGCAAACTCAGCCGCTGCTTGAGCAGCAGAGGTAGCATCCATAAATTTCATGTTCCAATTCTGCCTGCGAACAGAAAAATTACCATTACCATCTCCAGGAAATGATTGCCCATGTTCCAACCTTTCATCCTTGAAACCTAAGTTGCATGAACCACCATCATCAACACAATATTGCCTAGAATGTTCTACAACAGCTCTGGCAGCTAGGCTTGCATGTTCTGCAAACTCAGCCGCTGCTTGAGCAGCAGAGGTAGCATCCTTAAATTTCATGTTCCAATTCTGCCTGCCAACAGAAAAATTACCATTACCATCTCCAGGAAATGATTGCCCATGTTCCAACCTTTCATCCTTGAAACCTAAGTGGCATGAACCACCATCATCTACACAATATTGCCTTGAAAGTTCTACCACAGCTCTGGCAGCTAGGCTTGCATGTTCTGCAAACTTAGCCGCTGCTTGAGCAGCAGATGTAGCATCCTTAAATTTCATGTTCCAATTCTGCCTGCCAACAGAAAAATTATCATTACCATCTCCAGAAAATGATTGCCCATTTTCCAACCTTTCATCCTTGAAACCTAAGTGGCATGAACCACCATCATCAACACAATATTGCCTTGAAAGATCTACAACAGCTCTGGCAGCTAGGCTTGCATGTTCTGCAAACTTAGCCGCTGCTTGAGCAGCAGAGGTAGCATCCATAAATTTCATGTTCCAATTCTGCCTGCCAACAGAAAAATTACCATTACCATCTCCAGGAAATGATTGCCCATGTTTCAACCTTTCATCCTTGAAACCTAAGTGGCATGAACCACCATCATCAACACAATATTGCCTTGAAAGTTCTACAACAGCTCTGGCATCTATGATTGCATGTTCTGCAAACTCAGTTGCTGCTTGAGCAGCAGAGGTAGCATTCTTAAATTTCATGTTCCAATTCTGCCTGCCAAAAGAAAAATTACCATTACCATCTCCAGGAAATGATTGCCCATGTTCCAGCCTTTCATCCTTGAAACCTAAGTGGCATGAACCACCATCATCGACACAATATTGCCTTGAAAGTTCTACAACAGCTCTGGCAGCTAGGCTTGCATGTTCTGCAAACTTAGCCGCTGCTTGAGCAGCAGAGGTAGCATCCATATATTTCATGTTCCAATTCTGCATGCCAACAAAAAAATTACCATTACCATCTCCTGGAAATGATTGCCCATGTTTCAACCTTTCATCCTTGAAACCTAAGTGGCATGAACCACCATCATCAACACAATATTGGTTTGAAAGTTCTACAACAGCTCTGGCATCTATGATTGCATGTTCTGCAAACTCAGTTGCTGCTTGAGCAGCAGAGGTAGCATTCTTAAATTTCATGTTCCAATTCTGCCTGCCAACAGAAAAATTACCATTACCATCTCCAGGAAATGATTGCCCATGCTCCAACCTTTCATCCTTGAAACCTAAGTGGCATGAACCACCATCATCAACACAATATTACCTTGAAAGTTCTACAACAGCTCTGGCAGCTAGGCTTGCATGTTCTGCAAACTTAGCCGCTGCTTGAGCAGCAGAGGTAGCATCCATAAATTTCATGTTCCAATTCTGCCTGCGAACAGAAAAATTACCATTGCCATCTCTAGGAAATGATTTCCCATGTTCCAACCTTTCATCCTTGAAACCTAAGTGGCATGAACCACCATCATCAACAAAATATTGGTTTGAAAGTTCTACAACAGCTCTGGCAGCTATGCTTGCATGTTCTGCAAACTCAGCTGCTGCTTGAGCAGCAGAGGTAGCATTCTTAAATTTCATGTTCCAATTCTGCCTGCCAACAGAAAAATTACCATTACCATCTCCAGGAAATGATTGCCCATGTTCCAACCTTTCATCCTTGAAACCTAAGTGGCATGAACCACCATTATCAACACAATATTGCCTTTAAAGTTCTACAACAGCTCTGGCAGCGAGGCTTGCATGTTCTGCAAACTCAGCCGCTGCTTGAGCAGTAGAGTTAGCATCCTTAAATTTCATGTTCCAATTCTGCCTGCCAACAGAAAAATTACCATTACCATCTCTAGGAAATGATTGCCCATGTTCCAGCCTTTCATCCTTGAAACCTAAGTGGCATGAACCACCATCATCATCACAATATTCCCTTGAAAGATCTACAACAGCTCCGGCAGCTAGGCTTGAATGTTCTACAAACTCAGCCGCTGCTTGATCAGCCGAGGTAGCATCCTTAAATTTCATGTTCCAATTCTACTTGCTAACAGAAAAATTACCATTACCATCTCCAGGAAATGATTGCCCATGTTCCAACCTTTCATCCTTGAAACCTAAGTGGCATGAACCACCATCATCAACACAATATTGCCTTGAAAGTTCTACAACAGCTCTGGCAGCTAGGCTTGCATGTTCTGCAAACTCAGCCGCTGCTTGAGCAGCAGAGGTAGCATCCATAAATTTCATGTTCCAATTCTGCCTGCCAATAGAAAAATTACCATTACCATCTCCAGGAAATGATTGCCCATGTTCCAACCTTTCATCCTTGAAACCTAAGTGGCATGAACCACCATCATCAACACAATATTGCCTTGAAAGTTCTACAACAGCTCTGGCAGCTAGGCTTGCATGTTCTGCAAACTCAGCCGCTGCTTGAGCAGCAGAGGTAGCATCCTTAAATTTCATGTTCCAATTCTGCCTGCCAACAGAAAAATTACCATTACCATCTCCAGGAAATGATTGCCCATGTTCCAACCTTTCATCCTTGAAACCTAAGTGGCATGAACCACCATCATCAACACAATATTGCCTTGAAAGTTCTACAACAGCTCTGGCAGCTAGGCTTGCATGTTCTGCAAACTCAGTCGCTGCTTGAGCAGCAGAGGTAGCATTCTTAAATTTCATGTTCCAATTCTGCCTGCCAAAAGAAAAATTACCATTACAATCTCCAGGAAATGATTGCCCATGCTCCAGCCTTTCATCCTTGAAACCTAAGTGGCATGAACCACCATCATCAACACAATATTACCTTGAAAGTTCTACAACAGCTCTGGCAGCTAGGCTTGCATGTTCTACAAACTTAGCCGCTGATTGAGCAGCAGAGGTAGCACCCTTAAATTTCATGTTCCAATTTGGCCTGCCAACAAAACAATTACCATTACCATCTCCAGGAAATGATTGCCCATGTTCCAACCTTTCATCCTAGAAACCTAAGTGGCATGAACCACCATCATCAACACAATATTGCCTTGAAAGTTCTACAACAGCTCTGGCAGCTAGGCTTGCATGTTATGCAAACTCAGCCGCTGC
This sequence comes from Nicotiana tomentosiformis, assembly GCF_000390325.3. Classification (NCBI taxonomy): domain Eukaryota; kingdom Viridiplantae; phylum Streptophyta; class Magnoliopsida; order Solanales; family Solanaceae; genus Nicotiana; species Nicotiana tomentosiformis. The sequence goes on from NW_027174591.1 coordinate 51,612, forward strand.
TTGAGCAGCAGAGGTAGCATCCTTAAATTTCATGTTCCAATTCTGCCTGCCAACAGAAAAATTACCATTACCATCTCCAGGAAATGATTGCCCATGTTCCAACCTTTCATCCTTGAAACCTAAGTGGCATGAACCACCATCATCAACACAATATTGCCTTGAAAGTTCTACAACAGCTCTGGCAGCTAGGCTTGCATGTTCTGTAAACTCAGCCGATGCTTGAGCAGCAGAGGTAGCATCCATAAATTTCGTGTTCCAATTATGCCTGCCAATAGAAAAATTACCATTACCATCTCCAGGAAATGATTGCCCGTGTTCCAACCTTTAATCCTTGAAACCTAAGTGGCATGAACCACCATTATCAACACAATATTGCCTTGAAAATTCTACAACAGCTATGGCAACTAGGCTTGCATGTTCTGCAAACTCAGCCGCTGCTTGAGCAGCAGAGGTAGCATCCTTAAATTTCATGTTCCAATTCTGCCTGCCAACAAAAAAATTACCATTACCATCTCCAGGAAATGATTACCCATGTTCCAACGTTTCATCCTTGAAACCTAAGTTGCATGAACCACCATCATCAACACAATATTGCCTAGAATGTTCTACAACAGCTCTGGCAGCTAGGCTTGCATGTTCTGCAAACTCAGCCGCTGCTTGAGCAGCAGAGGTAGCATCCTTAAATTTCATGTTCCAATTCTGCCTGCCAACAGAAAAATTACCATTACCATCTCCAGGAAATGATTGCCCATGTTCCAACCTTTCATCCTTGAAACCTAAGTGGCATGAACCACCATCATCTACACAATATTGCCTTGAAAGTTCTACCACAGCTCTGGTAGCTAGGCTTGTATGTTCTGCAAACTTAGCCGCTGCTTGAGCAGCAGATGTAGCATCCTTAAATTTCATGTTCCAATTCTGCCTGCCAACAGAAAAATTATCATTACCATCTCCAGAAAATGATTGCCCATTTTCCAACCTTTCATCCTTGAAACCTAAGTGGCATGAACCACCATCATCAACACAATATTGCCTTGAAAGTTCTACAACAGCTCTGGCAGCTAGGCTTGCATGTTCTGCAAACTTAGCCGCTGCTTGAGCAGCAGAGGTAGCATCCATAAATTTCATGTTCCAATTCTGCCTGCCAACAGAAAAATTACCATTACCATCTCCAGGAAATGATTGCCCATGTTTCAACCTTTCATCCTTGAAACCTAAGTGGCATGAACCACCATCATCAACACAATATTACCTTGAAAGTTCTACAACAGCTCTGGCAGCTATGCTTGCATGTTCTGCAAACTCAGTTGCTGCTTGAGCATCAGAGGTAGCATTCTTAAATTTCATGTTCCAATTCTGCCTGCCAACAGAAAAATTACCATTACCATCTCCAGGAAATGATTGCCCATGTTCCAGCCTTTCATCCTTGAAACCTAAGTGGCATGAACCACCATCATCAACACAATATTGCCTTGAAAGTTCTACAACAGCTCTGGCAGCTAGGCTTGCATGTTCTGCAAACTTAGCCGCTGCTTGAGCAGCAGAGGTAGCATCCATATATTTCATGTTCCAATTCTGCCTGCCAACAAAAAAATTACCATTACCATCTCCAGGAAATGATTGCCCATGTTTCAACCTTTCATCCTTGAAACCTAAGTGGCATGAACCACCATCATCAACACAATATTGGTTTGAAAGTTCTACAACAGCTCTGGCATCTATGATTGCATGTTCTGCAAACTCAGTTGCTGCTTGAGCAGCAGAGGTAGCATTCTTAAATTTCATGTTCCAATTCTGCCTGCCAACAGAAAAATTACCATTACCATCTCCAGGAAATGATTGCCCATGCTCCAGCCTTTCATCCTTGAAACCTAAGTGGCATGAACCACCATCATCAACACAATATTACCTTGAAAGTTCTACAACAGCTCTGGCAGATAGGCTTGCATGTTCTGCAAACTCAGCCGCTGCTTGAGCAGCAGAGGTAGCATCCATAAATTTCATGTTCCAATTCTGCCTGCCAACAGAAAAATTACCATTACCATCTCCAGGAAATGATTGCCCATGTTCCAACCTTTCATCCTTGAAACCTAAGTGGCATGAACCACCATCATCAACACAATATTGCCTTGAAAGTTCTACAACAGCTCTGGCAGCTAGGCTTGCATGTTCTGCAAACTCAGCCGCTGCTTGAGCAGCAGAGGTAGCATCCTTAAATTTCATGTTCCAATTCTGCCTGCCAACAGAAAAATTACCATTACCATCTCCAGGAAATGATTGCCCATGTTCCAACCTTTCATCCTTGAAACCTAAGTGGCATGAACCACCATCATCAACACAATATTGCCTTGAAAGTTCTACAACAGCTCTGGCAGCTAGGCTTGCATGTTCTGTAAACTCAGCCGATGCTTGAGCAGCAGAGGTAGCATCCATAAATTTCGTGTTCCAAATATGCCTGCCAATAGAAAAATTACCATTACCATCTCCAGGAAATGATTGCCCGTGTTCCAACCTTTAATCCTTGAAACCTAAGTGGCATGAACCACCATTATCAACACAATATTGCCTTGAAAATTCTACAACATCTATGGCAACTAGGCTTGCATGTTCTGCAAACTCAGCCGCTGCTTGAGCAGCAGAGGTAGCATCCTTAAACTTCATGTTCCAATTCTGCCTGCCAACAAAAAAATTATCATTACCATCTCTAGGAAATGATTGCCTATGTTCCAACCTTTCATCCTTGAAACCTAAGTGGCATGGACCACCATCATCAACACAATATTCCCTTGAAAGATCTACAACAGCTCCGGCAGCTAGGCTTGAATGTTCTACAAACTCAGCCGCTGCTTGATCAGCGGAGGTAGCATCCTTAAATTTCATGTTCCAATTCTACTTGCTAACAGAAAAATTACCATTACCATCTCCAGGAAATGATTGCCCATGTTCCAACCTTTCATCCTTGAAACCTAACTGGCATGAACCACCATCATCAACACAATATTGCCTTGAAAGTTCTACAACAGCTCTGGCAGCTAGGCTTGAATGTTCAGCAAACTCAGTTGTTGCTTGACCAGCAGAGGTAGCATCCTTAAATTTCATGTTCCAATTCTGCCTGCCAATAGAAAAATTACCATTACCATCTCCAGGAAATGATTGCCCATGTTCCAACCTTTCATCCTTGAAACCTAAGTGGCATGAACCACCATCATCAACACAATATTGCCTTGAAAGTTCTACAACAGCTCTGGCAGCTAGGCTTGCATGTTCTACAAACTCAGCCGCTGCTTGAGCAGCAGAGGTAGCATCCTTAAATTTCATGTTCCAATTCTGCCTGCCAACAAAACAATTACCATTACCATCTCCAGGAAATGATTGCCCATGTTCAAACCTTTCATCCTAGAAACCTAAGTGGCATGAACCACCATCATCAACACAATATTGCCTTGAAAGTTCTACAACAGCTCTGGCAGCTAGGCTTGCATGTTATGCAAACTCAGCCGCTGCTTGAGCAGCAGAGGTAGCATCCATAAATTTCATGTTCCAATTCTGCCTGCCAACAGAAAAATTACCATTACCATCTCCAGGAAATGATTGCCCATGTTCCAACCTTTCATCCTTGAAACCTAAGTGGCATGAACCACCATCATCAACACAATATTTCCTTGAAAGTTCTACAACAGCTCTGGCAGCTAGGCTTGCATGTTCTGTAAACTCAGCCGATGCTTGAGCAGCAGAGGTTGCATCCATAAATTTCGTGTTCCAATTATGCCTGCCAATAGAAAAATTACCATTACCATCTCCAGGAAATGATTGCACGTGTTCCAACCTTTAATCCTTGAAACCTAAGTGGCATGAACCACCATTATCAACACAATATTGCCTTGAAAATTCTACAACAGCTATGGCAACTAGGCTTGCATGTTCTGCAAACTCAGCCGCTGCTTGAGCAGCAGAGGTAGCATCCTTAAACTTCATGTTCCAATTCTGCCTGCCAACAAAACAATTACCATTACCATCTCTAGGAAATGATTGCCCATGTTCCAACCTTTCATCCTTGAAACCTAAGTGGCATGAACCACCACCATCAACACAATATTCCCTTGAAAGATCTATAACAGCTCCGGCAGCTAGGCTTGAATGTTCTACAAACTCAGCCGCTGCTTGATCAGCCGAGGTAGCATCCTTAAATTTCATGTTCCAATTCTACTTGCTAATAGAAAAATTACCATTACCATCTCCAGGAAATGATTGCCCATGTTCCAACCTTTCATCCTTGAAACCTAAGTGGCATGAACCACCATCATCAACACAATATTGCCTTGAAAGTTCTACAACAGCTCTGGCAGCTAGGCTTGCATGTTCTGCAAACTCAGTCGCTGCTTGAGCAGCAGAGGTAGCATCCATAAATTTCATGTTCCAATTCTTCCTGCCAATAGAAAAATTACCATTACCATCTCCAGGAAATGATTGCCCATGTTCCAACCTTTCATCCTTGAAACCTAAGTGGCATGAACCACCATCATCAACACAATATTGCCTTGAAAGTTCTACAACAGCTCTGGCAGCTAGGCTTGCATGTTCTACAAACTCAGCCGCTGCTTGAGCAGCAGAGGTAGCATCCTTAAATTTCATGTTCCAATTCTGCCTGCCAACAAAACAATTACCATTACCATCTCCAGGAAATGATTGCCCATGTTCAAACCTTTCATCCTAGAAACCTAAGTGGCATGAACCACCATCATCAACACAATATTGCCTTGAAAGTTCTACAATAGCTCTGGCAGCTAGGCTTGCATGTTATGCAAACTCAGCCGCTGTTTGAGCAGCAGAGGTAGCATCCATAAATTTCATGTTCCAATTCTGCCTGCCAACAGAAAAATTACCATTACCATCTCCAGGAAATGATTGCCCATGTTCCAACCTTTCATCCTTGAAACCTAACTGGCATGAACCACCATCATCAACACAATATTGCCTTGAAAGTTCTACAACAGCTCTGGCAGCTAGGCTTGCATGTTCTGTAAACTCAGCCGATGCTTGAGCAGCAGAGGTAGCATCCATAAATTTCGTGTTCCAATTATGCCTGCCAATAGAAAAATTACCATTACCATCTCCAGGAAATGATTGCCCGTGTTCCAACCTTTAATCCTTGAAACCTAAGTGGCATGAACCACCATTATCAACACAATATTGCCTTGAAAATTCTACAACAGCTATGGCAACTAGGCTTGCATGTTCTGCAAACTCAGCCACTGCTTGAGCAGCAGAGGTAGCATCCTTAAACTTCATGTTCCAATTCTGCCTGCCAACAAAAAAATTACCATTACCATCTCTAGGAAATGATTGCCTATGTTCCAACCTTTCATCCTTGAAACCTAAGTGGCATGAACCACCATCATCAACACAATATTCCCTTGAAAGATCTACAACAGCTCCGGCAGCTAGGCTTGAATGTTCTACAAACTCAGCCGCTGCTTGATCAGCCGAGGTAGCATCCTTAAATTTCATGTTCCAATTCTACTTGCTAAAAGAAAAATTACCATTACCATCTCCAGGAAATGATTGCCCATGTTCCAACCTTTCATCCTTGAAACCTAACTGGCATGAACCACCATCATCAACACAATATTGCCTTGAAAGTTCTACAACAGCTCTGGCAGCTAGGCTTGAATGTTCAACAAACTCAGTTGTTGCTTGACCAGCAGTGGTAGCATCCTTAAATTTCATGTTCCAATTCTGCCTGCCAATAGAAAAATTACCATTACGATCTCCAGGAAATGATTGCCCATGTTCCAACCTTTCATCCTTGAAACCTAAGTGGCATGAACCACCATCATCAACACAATATTGCCTTGAAAGTTCTACAACAGCTCTGGCAGCTAGGCTTGCATGTTCTACAAACTCAGCCGCTGCTTGAGCAGCAGAGGTAGCATCCTTAAATTTCATGTTCCAATTCTGCCTGCCAACAAAACAATTACCATTACCATCTCCAGGAAATGATTGCCCATGTTCAAACCTTTCATCCTAGAAACCTAAGTGGCATGAACCACCATCATCAACACAATATTGCCTTGAAAGTTCTACAACAGCTCTGGCAGCTAGGCTTGCATGTTATGCAAACTCAGCCGCTGCTTGAGCAGCAGAGGTAGCATCCATAAATTTCATGTTCCAATTCTGCCTGCCAACAGAATAATTACCATTACCATCTCCAGGAAATGATTGCCCATGTTCCAACCTTTCATCCTTGAAACCTAAGTGGCATGAACCACCATCATCAACACAATATTGCCTTGAAAGTTCTACAACAGCTCTGGCAGCTAGGCTTGCATGTTCTGTAAACTCAGCCGATGCTTGAGCAGCAGAGGTAGCATCCATAAATTTCGTGTTCCAATTATGCCTGCCAATAGAAAAATTACCATTACCATCTCCAGGAAATGATTGCCCGTGTTCCAACCTTTAATCCTTGAAACCTAAGTGGCATGAACCACCATTATCAACACAATATTGCCTTGAAAATTCTACAACAGCTATGGCAACTAGGCTTGCATGTTCTGCAAACTCAGCCGCTGCTTGAGCAGCAGAGGTAGCATCCTTAAATTTCATGTTCCAATTCTGCCTGCCAACAAAAAAATTACCATTACCATCTCTAGGAAATGATTGCCCATGTTCCAACCTTTCATCCTTGAAACCTAAGTGGCATGAACCACCATCATCAACACAATATTGCCTTGAAAGTTCTACAATAGCTCTGGCAGCTAGGCTTGCATGTTATGCAAACTCAGCCGCTGTTTGAGCAGCAGAGGTAGCATCCATAAATTTCATGTTCCAATTCTGCCTGCCAACAGAAAAATTACCATTACCATCTCCAGGAAATGATTGCCCATGTTCCAACCTTTCATCCTTGAAACCTAACTGGCATGAACCACCATCATCAACACAATATTGCCTTGAAAGTTCTACAACAGCTCTGGCAGCTAGGCTTGCATGTTCTGTAAACTCAGCCGATGCTTGAGCAGCAGAGGTAGCATCCATAAATTTCGTGTTCCAATTATGCCTGCCAATAGAAAAATTACCATTACCATCTCCAGGAAATGATTGCCCGTGTTCCAACCTTTAATCCTTGAAACCTAAGTGGCATGAACCACCATTATCAACACAATATTGCCTTGAAAATTCTACAACAGCTATGGCAACTAGGCTTGCATGTTCTGCAAACTCAGCCGCTGCTTGAGCAGCAGAGGTAGCATCCTTAAACTTCATGTTCCAATTCTGCCTGCCAACAAAAAAATTACCATTACCATCTCTAGGAAATGATTGCCTATGTTCCAACCTTTCATCCTTGAAACCTAAGTGGCATGAACCACCATCATCAACACAATATTCCCTTGAAAGATCTACAACAGCTCCGGCAGCTAGGCTTGAATGTTCTACAAACTCAGCCGCTGCTTGATCAGCCGAGGTAGCATCCTTAAATTTCATGTTCCAATTCTACTTGCTAAAAGAAAAATTACCATTACCATCTCCAGGAAATGATTGCCCATGTTCCAACCTTTCATCCTTGAAACCTAACTGGCATGAACCACCATCATCAACACAATATTGCCTTGAAAGTTCTACAACAGCTCTGGCAGCTAGGCTTGAATGTTCAACAAACTCAGTTGTTGCTTGACCAGCAGTGGTAGCATCCTTAAATTTCATGTTCCAATTCTGCCTGCCAATAGAAAAATTACCATTACGATCTCCAGGAAATGATTGCCCATGTTCCAACCTTTCATCCTTGAAACCTAAGTGGCATGAACCACCATCATCAACACAATATTGCCTTGAAAGTTCTACAACAGCTTCTGGCAGCTAGGCTTGCATGTTCTACAAACTCAGCCGCTGCTTGAGCAGCAGAGGTAGCATCCTTAAATTTCATGTTCCAATTCTGCCTGCCAACAAAACAATTACCATTACCATCTCCAGGAAATGATTGCCCATGTTCAAACCTTTCATCCTAGAAACCTAAGTGGCATGAACCACCATCATCAACACAATATTGCCTTGAAAGTTCTACAACAGCTCTGGCAGCTAGGCTTGCATGTTATGCAACTCAGCCGCTGCTTGAGCAGCAGAGGTAGCATCCATAAATTTCATGTTCCAATTCTGCCTGCCAACAGAATAATTACCATTACCATCTCCAGGAAATGATTGCCCATGTTCCAACCTTTCATCCTTGAAACCTAAGTGGCATGAACCACCATCATCAACACAATATTGCCTTGAAAGTTCTACAACAGCTCTGGCAGCTAGGCTTGCATGTTCTGTAAACTCAGCCGATGCTTGAGCAGCAGAGGTAGCATCCATAAATTTCGTGTTCCAATTATGCCTGCCAATAGAAAAATTACCATTACCATCTCCAGGAAATGATTGCCCGTGTTCCAACCTTTAATCCTTGAAACCTAAGTGGCATGAACCACCATTATCAACACAATATTGCCTTGAAAATTCTACAACAGCTATGGCAACTAGGCTTGCATGTTCTGCAAACTCAGCCGCTGCTTGAGCAGCAGAGGTAGCATCCTTAAACTTCATGTTCCAATTCTGCCTGCCAACAAAAAAATTACCATTACCATCTCGAGGAAATGATTGCCCATGTTCCAACCTTTCATCCTTGAAACCTAAGTGGCATGAACCACCATCATCAACACAATATTGCCTAGAATGTTCTACAACAGCTCTGGCAGCTAGGCTTGCATGTTCTGCAAACTCAGCCGCTGCTTGAGCAGCAGAGGTAGCATCCTTAAATTTCATGTTCCAATTCTGCCTGCCAACAGAAAAATTACCATTACCATCTCCAGGAAATGATTGCCCATGTTCCAACCTTTCATCCTTGAAACCTAAGTGGCATGAACCACCATCATCAACACAATATTGCCTTGAAAGTTCTACAACAGCTCTGGCAGCTAGGCTTGCATGTTCTGCAAACTCAGCCGCTGCTTGAGCAGCAGAGGTAGCGTCCTTAAATTTCATGTTCCAATTCTGCCTGCCAACAAAACAATTACCATTACCATCTCCAGGAAATGATTGCCCATGTTCAAACCTTTCATCCTAGAAACCTAAGTGGCATGAACCACCATCATCAACACAATATTGCCTTGAAAGTTCTACAATAGCTCTGGCAGCTAGGCTTGCATGTTATGCAAACTCAGCCGCTGTTTGAGCAGCAGAGGTAGCATCCATAAATTTCATGTTCCAATTCTGCCTGCCAACAGAACAATTACCATTACCATCTCCAGGAAATGATTGCCCATGTTCCAACCTTTCATCCTTGAAACCTAAGTGGCATGAACCACCATCATCAACACAATATTGCCTTTAAAGTTCTACAACAGCTCTGGCAGCTAGGCTTGCATGTTCTACAAACTCAGCCACTGCTTGAGCAGCAGAGGTAGCATCCTTAAATTACATGTTCCAATTCTACCTGCTAACAGAAAAAATACCATTACGATCTCCAGGAAATGAATGCCCACGTTCCAACCTTTCATCCTTGAAACCTAAGTGGCATGATCCACCATCATCAACACAATATTGCCTTGAAAGTTCTACAACAGCTCTGGTAGCTGGGCTTGCATGTTTTGCAAATTTAGCCGCTGCTTGAGCAGCACAGGTAGCATCCATAAATTTCATGTTCCAATTCTGCCTGCCAACAGAAAAATTACCATTGCCATCTCTAGGAAATGATTTCCCATGTTCCAACCTTTCATTCTTGTAACCTAAGTGGCATGAACCACCATCATCAACAAAATATAGGTTTGAAAGTTCTACAACAGCTCTGGCAGCTATGCTTGCATGTTCTGCAAACTCAGCCGCTGCTTGAGCAGCAGAGGTAGCATCCTTAAATTTCATGTTCCAATTCTGCCTGCCAACAGAAAAATTACCATTACCATCTCCAGGAAATGATTGCCCATGTTCCAACCTTTCATCCTTGAAACCTAAGTGGCATGAACCACCATCATCTACACAATATTGCCTTGAAAGTTCTACCACAGCTCTGGCAGCTAGGCTTGTATGTTCTGCAAACTTAGCCGCTGCTTGAGCAGCAGATGTAGCATCCTTAAATTTCATGTTCCAATTCTGCCTGCCAACAGAAACATTACCATTACCATCTCCAGGAAATGATTGCCCACGTTCCAACCTTTCATCCTTGAAACCTAAGTGGCATGATCCACCATCATCAACACAATATTGCCTTGAAAGTTCTACAACAGCTCTGGCAGCTAGGCTTGCATGTTCTGCAAACTTAGCCGCTGCTTGAGCAGCACAGGTAGCATCCATAAATTTCATGTTCCAATTCTGCCTGCCAACAGAAAAATTACCATTGCCATCTCTAGAAAATGATTTCCCATGTTCCAACCTTTCATCCTTGTAACCTAAGTGGCATGAACCACCATCATCAACAAAATATTGGTTTGAAAGTTCTACAACAGCTCTGGCAGCTATGCTTGCATGTTCTGCAAACTCAGCTGCTGCTTGAGCAGTAGAGGTAGCATTCTTAAATTTCATGTTCCAATTCTGCCTGCCAACAGAAAAATTACCATTACCATCTCTAGGAAATGATTGCCCATGTTCCAGCCTTTAATTCTTGAAACCTAAGTGGCATGAACCACCATCATCTACACAATATTGCCTTGAAAGTTCTACCACAGCTCTGGCAGCTAGGCTTGTATGTTCTGCAAACTTAGCCGCTGCTTGAGCAGCAGATGTAGCATCCTTAAATTTCATGTTCCAATTCTGCCTGCCAACAGAAACATTACCATTACCATCTCCAGGAAATGATTGCCCATGTTCCAACCTTTCATCCTTGAAACCTAAGTGGCATGAACCACCATTATCAACACAATATTGCCTTTAAAGTTCTACAACAGCTCTGGCAGCTAGGCTTGCATGTTCTACAAACTCAGCCACTACTTGAGCAGCAGAGGTAGCATCCTTAAATTACATGTTCCAATTCTACCTGCTAACAGAAAAAATACCATTACGATCTCCAGGAAATGAATGCCCACGTTCCAACCTTTCATCCTTGAAACCTAAGTGGCATGATCCACCATCATCAACACAATATTGCCTTGAAAGTTCTACAACAGCTCTGGCAGCTAGGCTTGCATGTTCTGCAAACTTAGCCGCTGCTTGAGCAGCACAGGTAGCATCCATAAATTTCATGTTCCAATTCTGCCTGCCAACAGAAAAATTACCATTGCCATCTCTAGAAAATGATTTCCCATGTTCCAACCTTTCATCCTTGTAACCTAAGTGGCATGAACCACCATCATCAACAAAATATTGGTTTGAAAGTTCTACAACAGCTCTGGCAGCTATGCTTGCATGTTCTGCAAACTCAGCTGCTGCTTGAGCAGCAGAGGTAGCATTCTTAAATTTCATGTTCCAATTCTGCCTGCCAACAGAAAAATTACCATTACCATCTCTAGGAAATGATTGCCCATGTTCCAGCCTTTAATTCTTGAAACCTAAGTGGCATGAACCACCATCATCAACACAATATTCCCATGAAAGATCTACAACAGCTCCGGCAGCTAGGCTTGAATGTTCTGCAAACTCAGCCGCTGCTTGATCAGCCGAGGTAGCATCAATAAATTTCATGTTCCAATTCTGCCTGCCAATAGAAAAATTACAATTACCATCTCCAGGAAATGATTGCCCATGTTCCAACCTTTCATCCTTGAAACCTAAGTGGCATGAACCACCATCATCAACACAATATTGCCTTGAAAGTTCTACAATAGCTCTGGCAGCTATGCTTGCATGTTCTGCAAACTCAGCTGCTGCTTGAGCAGCAGAGGTAGCATTCTTAAATTTCATGTTCCAATTCTACCTGCCAACAGAAAAATTACCATTACCATCTCCAGGAAATGATTGCCCATGTTCCAACCTTTCATCCTTGAAACCTAAGTGGCATGAACCACCATTATCAACACAATATTGCTTTGAAAGTTCTACAACAGCTCTGGCAGCGAGGCTTGCATGTTCTGCAAACTCAGCCGCTGCTTGAGCAGTAGAGTTAGCATCCTTAAATTTCATGTTCCAATTCTGCCTGCCAACAGAAAAATTACCATTACCATCTCTAGGAAATGATTGCCCATGTTCCAACCTTTCATCCTTGAAACCTAAGTGGCATGAACCACCATCATCAACACAATATTCCCATGAAAGATCTACAACAGCTCTGGTAGCTAGGCTTGCATGTTCTACAAACTCAGCCGCTGCTTGAGCAGCAGAGGTAGCATCCTTAAATTTCATGTTCCAATTCGGCCTGCCAACAAAACAATTACCATTACCATCTCCAGGAAATGATTGCCCATGTTCCAACCTTTCATCCTAGAAACCTAAGTGGCATGAAACACCATCATCAACACAATATTGCCTTGAAAGTTCTACAACAGCTCTGGCAGCTAGCCTTGCATGTTATGCAAACTCAGCCACTGCTTGAGCAGCAGAGGTAGCATCCATAAATTTCATGTTCCAATTCTGCCTGCCAACAGAAAAATTACCATTACCATCTCCAGGAAATGATTGCCCATGTTCCAACCTTTCATCCTTGAAACCTATGTGGCATGAACCACCATCATCAACACAATATTGCCTTGAAAGTTCTACAACAGCTCTGGCAGCTAGGCTTGCATGTTCTGTAAACTCAGCCGATGCTTGAGCAGCAGAGGTAGCATCCATAAATTTCGTGTTCCAATTATGCCTGCCAATAGAAAAATTACCATTACCATCTCCAGGAAATGATTGCCCGTGTTCCAACCTTTAATCCTTGAAACCTAAGTGGCATGAACCACCATTATCAACACAATATTGCCTTGAAAATTCTACAACAGCTATGGCAACTAGGCTTGCATGTTCTGCAAACTCAGCCGCTGCTTGAGCAGCAGAGGTAGCATCCTTAAATTTCATGTTCCAATTCTGCCTGCCAACAAAAAAATTACCATTACCATCTCCAGGAAATGATTGCCCATGTTCCAACCTTTCATCCTTGAAACCTAAGTGGCATGAACCACCATCATCAACACAATATTGCCTAGAATGTTCTACAACAGCTCTGGCAGCTAGGCTTGCATGTTCTGCAAACTCAGCCGCTGCTTGAGCAGCATACGTAGCATCCTTAAATTTCATGTTCCAATTCTACCTGCCAACAGAAAAATTACCATTACCATCTCCAGGAAATGATTGCCCATGTTCCAACCTTTCATCCTTGAAACCTAAGTGGCATGAACCACCATCATCTACACAATATTGCCTTGAAAGTTCTACTACAGCTCCGGCAGCTAGGCTTGCATGTTCTGCAAACTCAGCCGCTGCTTGAGCAGCAGAGGTAGCATCCATAAATTTCATGTTCCAATTCTGCCTGCCAACAGAAAAATTACCATTACCATCTCCAGGAAATGATTGCCCATGTTCCAACCTTTCATCCTTGAAACCTAAGTGGCATGAACCACCATCATCAACACAATATTGCCTTGAAAGTTCTACAACAGCTCTGGCAGCTATGCTTGCATGTTCTGCAAACTCAGCTGCTGCTTGAGCAGCAGAGGTAGCATTCTTAAATTTCATGTTCCAATTCTACTTGCTAACAGAAAAATTACCATTACCATCTCCAGGAAATGATTGCCCATGTTCCAACCTTTCATCCTTGAAACCTAAGTGGCATGAACCACCATCATCAACACAATATTGCCTTGAAAGTTCTACAACAGCTCTGGCAGCTAGGCTTGCATGTTCTGCAAACTCAGTCGCTGCTTGAGCAGCAAAGGTAGCATCAATAAATTTCATGTTCTAATTCTGCCTGCCAATAGAAAAATTACCATTACCATCTCCAGGAAATGATTGCCCATGTTCCAACCTTTCATCCTTGAAACCTAAGTGGCATGAACCACCATCATCAACACAATATTGCCTTGAAAGTTCTACAACAGCTCTGGCAGCTAGGCTTGCATGTTCTACAAACTCAGCCGCTGCTTGAGCAGCAGAGGTAGCATCCTTAAATTTCATGTTCCAATTCTGCCTGCCAACAAAACAATTACCATTACCATCTCCAGGAAATGATTGCCCATGTTCCAACCTTTCATCCTAGAAACCTAAGTGGCATGAAACACCATCATCAACACAATATTGCCTTGAAAGTTCTACAACAGCTCCGGCAGCTAGCCTTGCATGTTATGCAAACTCAGCCACTGCTTGAGCAGCAGAGGTAGCATCCATAAATTTCATGTTCCAATTCTGCCTGCCAACAGAAAAATTACCATTACCATCTCCAGGAAATGATTGCCCATGTTCCAACCTTTCATCCTTGAAACCTAAGTGGCATGAACCACCATCATCAACACAATATTGCCTTGAAAGTTCTACAACAGCTCTGGCAGCTAGGCTTGCATGTTCTGCAAACTCAGCCGCTGCTTGAGCAGCAGAGGTAGCATCCTTAAATTTCATGTTCCAATTCTGCCTGCCAACAGAAAAATTACCATTACCATCTCTAGGAAATGATTGCCCGTGTTCCAACCTTTAATCCTTGAAACCTAAGTGGCATGAACCACCATTATCAACACAATATTGCCTTGAAAATTCTACAACAGCTATGGCAACTAGGCTTGCATGTTCTGCAAAATTAGCCGCTGCTTGAGCAGCAGAGGTAGCATCCTTAAATTTCATGTTCCAATTCTGCCTGCCAACAAAAAAATTACCATTACCATCTCCAGGAAATGATTGCCCATGTTCCAACCTTTCATCCTTGAAACCTAAGTGGCATGAACCACCATCATCAACACAATATTGCCTAGAAAGTTCTACAACAGCTCTGGCAGCTAGGCTTGCATGTTCTGCAAACTCAGCCGGTGCTTGAGCAGCAGACGTAGCATCCTTAAATTTCATGTTCCAATTCTGCCTGCCAACAGAAAAATTACCATTACCATCTCCAGGAAATGATTGCCCATGTTCCAACCTTTCATCCTTGAAACCTAAGTGGCATGAACCACCATCATCTACACAATATTGCCTTGAAAGTTCTACCACAGCTCCGGCAGCTAGGCTTGCATGTTCTGCAAACTCAGCCGCTGCTTGAGCAGCAGAGGTAGCATCCATAAATTTCATGTTCCAATTCTGCCTGCCAACAGAAAAATTACCATTACCATCTCCAGGAAATGATTGCCCATGTTCCAACCTTTCATCCTTGAAACCTAAGTGGCATGAACCACCATCATCAACACAATATTGCCTTGAAAGTTCTACAACAGCTCTGGCAGCTATGCTTGCATGTTCTGTAAACTCAGCCGATGCTTGAGCAGCAGAGGTAGCATCCATAAATTTCGTGTTCCAATTATGCCTGCCAATAGAAAAATTACCATTACCATCTCCAGGAAATGATTGCCCGTGTTCCAACCTTTAATCCTTGAAACCTAAGTGGCATGAACCACCATTATCAACACAATATTGCCTTGAAAATTCTACAACAGCTATGGCAACTAGGCTTGCATGTTCTGCAAACTTAGCCGCTGCTTGAGCAGCAGAGGTAGCATCCTTAAATTTCATGTTCCAATTCTGCCTGCCAACAAAAAAATTACCATTACCATCTCCAGGAAATGATTGCCCATGTTCCAACCTTTCATCCTTGAAACCTAAGTGGCATGAACCACCATCATCAACACAATATTGCCTTTAAAGTTCTACAACAGCTCTGGCAGCTAGCCTTGCATGTTATGCAAACTCAGCCACTGCTTGAGCAGCAGAGGTAGCATCCATAAATTTCATGTTCCAATTCTGCCTGCCAACAGAAAAATTACCATTACCATCTCCAGGAAATGATTGCCCATGTTCCAACCTTTCATCCTTGAAACCTAAGTGGCATGAACCACCATCATCAACACAATATTGCCTTGAAAGTTCTACTACAGCTCTGGCAGCTAGGCTTGCATGTTCTGCAAACTCAGCCGCTGCTTGAGCAGCAGAGGTAGCATCCATAAATTTCATGTTCCAATTCTGCCTGCCAACAGAAAAATTACCATTACCATCTCCAGGAAATGATTGCCCATGTTCCAACCTTTCATCCTTGAAACCTAAGTGGCATGAACCACCATCATCAACACAATATTGCCTTGAAAGTTCTACAACTGCTCTGGCAGCTAGGCTTGCATGTTCTGCAAACTCAGCCCCTGCTTGAGCAGCAGAGGTAGCATCCATAAATTTCATGTTCCAATTCTGCCTGCCAACAGAACAATTACCATTACCATCTCCAGGAAATGATTGCCCATGTTCCAACCTTTCATCCTTGAAACCTAAGTGGCATGAACCACCATTATCAACACAATATTGCAATTAAAGTTCTACAACAGCTCTGGCAGCTAGGCTTGCATGTTCTACAAACTCAGCCACTGCTTGAGCAGCAGAGGTAGCATCCTTAAATTACATGTTCCAATTCTACCTGCTAACAGAAAAAATACCATTACGATCTACAGGAAATGAATGCCCACGTTCCAACCTTTCATCCTTGAAACCTAAGTGGAATGATCCACCATCATCAACACAATATTGCCTTGAAAGTTCTACATCAACTCTGGCAGCTAGGCTTGCATGTTCTGCAAACTTAGCCGCTACTTGAGCAGCAGAGGTAGCATCCTTAAATTTCATGTTCCAATTCTGCCTGCCAACAAAAAAATTACCATTACCATCTCCAGGAAATGATTGCCCATGTTCCAACCTTTCATCCTTGAAACCTAAGTGGCATGAACCACCATCATCAACACAATATTGCCATGAAAGTTCTACAACAGCTCTGGCAGCTAGGCTTGCATGTTCTGCAAACTCAGCCGCTGCTTGAGCAGCAGAGATAGCATCCATAAATTTCATGTTCCAATTTTGCCTGCCAACAGAAAAATTACCATTACTATCTCCAGGAAATGATTGCCCATGTTCCAACCTTTCATCCTTGAAACCTAAGTGGCATGAACCACCATCATCAACACAATATTGCCTTGAAAGTTCAACAACTGCTCTGGCAGCTAGGCTTGCATGTTCTGCAAACTCAGCCGATGCTTGAGCAGTAGAGGTAGCATCCATAAATTTCATGTTCCAATTCTGCCTGCCAACAGAAAAATTACCATTACCATCTCCAGGAAATGATTGCCCGTGTTCCAACCTTTCATCCTTGAAACCTAAGTGGCATGAACCACCATCATCAACACAATATTGCCTTGAAAATTCTACAACAGCTATGGCAACTAGGCTTGCATGTTCTGCAAACTCAGCCGCTGCTTGAGCAGTAGAGGTAGCATCCTTAAATTACATGTTCCAATTCTACCTGCTAACAGAAAAAATACCATTACGATCTACAGGAAATGAATGCCCACGTTCCAACCTTTCATCCTTGAAACCTAAGTGGCATGATCCACCATCATCAACACAATATTGCCTTGAAAGTTCAACAACTGCTCTGGCAGCTAGGCTGGCATGTTCTGCAAACTCAGCCGATGCTTGAGCAGTAGAGGTTGCATCCATAAATTTCATGTTCCAATTCTGCCTGCCAACAGAAAAATTACCATTACCATCTCCAGGAAATGATTGCCCATGTTCCAACCTTTCATCCTTGAAACCTAAGTGGCATGAACCACCATCATCAACATAATATTGCCTTGAAAATTCTACAACAGCTATGGCAACTAGGCTTGCATGTTCTGCAAACTCAGCCGCTGCTTGAGCAGTAGAGGTAGCATCCTTAAATTACATGTTCCAATTCTACCTGCTAACAGAAAAAATACCATTACGATCTACAGGAAATGAATGCCCACGTTCCAACCTTTCATCCTTGAAACCTAAGTGGCATGATCCACCATCATCAACACAATATTGCCTTGAAAGTTCTACATTAACTCTGGCAGCTAGGCTTGCATGTTCTGCAAACTTAGCCGCTACTTGAGCAGCAGAGGTAGCATCCTTAAATTTCATGTTCCAATTCTACCTGCCAACAAAACAATTACCATTACCATCTCCAGGAAATGATTGCCCATGTTCCAACCTTTCATCCTTGAAACCTAAGTGGCATGAACCACCATCATCAACACAATATTGCCTTGAAAGTTCTACCACAGCTCTGGCAGCTAGGCTTGCATGTTCTGCAAACTCAGCCGCTGCTTGAGCAGCAGAGGTAGCATCCATAAATTTCATGTTCCAATTCTGCCTGCCAACAGAACAATTACCATTACCATCTCCAGGAAATGATTGCCCATGTTCCAACCTTTCATCCTTGAAACCTAAGTGGCATGAACCACCATTATCAACACAATATTGCCTTTAAAGTTCTACAACAGCTCTGGCAGCTAGGCTTGCATGTTCTACAAACTCAGCCACTGCTTGAGCAGCAGAGGTAGCATCCTTAAATTACATGTTCCAATTCTACCTGCTAACAGAAAAAATACCATTACGATCTCCAGGAAATGAATGCCCACGTTCCAACCTTTCATCCTTGAAACCTAAGTGGCATGATCCACCATCATCAACACAATATTGCCTTGAAAGTTCTACAACAGCTCTGGCAGCTAGGCTTGCATGTTCTGCAAACTTAGCCGCTGCTTGAGCAGCACAGGTAGCATCCATAAATTTCATGTTCCAATTCTGCCTGCCAACAGAAAAATTACCATTGCCATCTCTAGGAAATGATTTCCCATGTTCCAACCTTTCATCCTTGTAACCTAAGTGGCATGAACCACCATCATCAACAAAATATTGGTTTGAAAGTTCTACAACAGCTCTGGAAGCTATGCTTGCATGTTCTGCAAACTCAGCTGCTGCTTGAGCAGCAGAGGTAGCATTCTTAAATTTCATGTTCCAATTCTGCCTGCCAACAGAAAAATTACCATTACCATCTCTAGGAAATGATTGCCCATGTTCCAGCCTTTCATTCTTGAAACCTAAGTGGCATGAACCACCATCATCAACACAATATTCCCATGAAAGATCTACAACAGCTCCGGCAGCTAGGCTTGAATGTTCTGCAAACTCAGCTGCTGCTTGATCAGCCGAGGTAGCATCAATAAATTTCATGTTCCAATTCTGCCTGCCAATAGAAAAATTACCATTACCATCTCCAGGAAATGATTGCCCATGTTCCAACCTTTTATCCTTGAAACCTAAGTGGCATGAACCACCATCATCAACACAATATTGCCTTGAAAGTTCTACAACAGCTCTGGCAGCTAGGCTTGCATGTTCTGCAAACTCAGCTGCTGCTTGAGCAGCAGAGGTAGCATTCTTAAATTTCATGTTCCAATTCTACTTGCTAACAGAAAAATTACCATTACCATCTCCAGGAAATGATTGCCCATGTTCCAACCTTTCATCCTTGAAACCTAAGTGGCATGAACCACCATCATCAACACAATATTGCCTTGAAAGTTCTACAACAGCTCTGGCAGCTAGGCTTGCATGTTCTGCAAACTCAGTCGCTGCTTGAGCAGCATAGGTAGCATCAATAAATTTCATGTTCCAATTCTGCCTGCCAATAGAAAAATTACCATTACCATCTCCAGGAAATGATTGCCCATGTTCCAACCTTTCATCCTTGAAACCTAAGTGGCATGAACCACCATCATCAACACAATATTGCCTTGAAAGTTCTACAACAGCTCTGGCAGCTAGGCTTGCATGTTCTACAAACTCAGCCGCTGCTTGAGCAGCAGAGGTAGCATCCTTAAATTTCATGTTCCAATTCTGCCTGCCAACAAAACAATTACCATTACCATCTCCAGGAAATGATTGCCCATGTTCCAACCTTTCATCCTAGAAACCTAAGTGGCATGAACCACCATCATCAACACAATATTGCCTTGAAAGTTCTACAACAGCTCTGGCAGCTAGGCTTGCATGTTATGCAAACTCAGCCACTGCTTGAGCAGCAGAGGTAGCATCCATAAATTTCATGTTCTAATTCTGCCTGCCAACAGAAAAATTACCATTACCATCTCCAGGAAATGATTGCCCATGTTCCAACCTTTCATCCTTGAAACCTAAGTGGCATGAACCACCATCATCAACATAATATTGCCTTGAAAGTTCTACAACAGCTCTGGCAGCTAGGCTTGCATGTTCTGTAAACTCAGCCGATGCTTGAGCAGCAGAGGTAGCATCCATAAATTTCGTGTTCCAATTATGCCTGCCAATAGAAAAATTACCATTACCATCTCCAGGAAATGATTGCCCGTGTTCCAACCTTTAATCCTTGAAACCTAAGTGGCATGAACCACCATTATCAACACAATATTGCCTTAAAAATTCTACAACAGCTATGGCAACTAGGCTTGCATGTTCTGCAAACTTAGCCGCTGCTTGAGCAGCAGAGGTAGCATCCTTAAATTTCATGTTCCAATTCTGCCTGCCAACAAAAAAATTAACATTACCATCTCCAGGAAATGATTGCCCATGTTCCAACCTTTCATCCTTGAAACCTAAGTGGCATGAACCACCATCATCAACACAATATTTCCTAGAATGTTCTACAACAGCTCTGGCAGCTAGGCTTGCATGTTCTGCAAACTCAGCCGCTGCTTGAGCAGCAGACGTAGCATCCTTAAATTTCATGTTCCAATTCTGCCTGCCAATAGAAAAAATACCATTACGATCTACAGGAAATGAATGCCCACGTTCCAACCTTTCATCCTTGAAACCTAAGTGGCATGATCCACCATCATCAACACAATATTGCCTTGAAAGTTCTACATCAACTCTGGCAGCTAGGCTTGCATGTTCTGCAAACTCAGCCGCTGCTTGAGCAGCAGAGGTAGCATCCATAAATTTCATGTTCCAATTCTGCCTCCCAACAGAAAAATTACCATTACCATCTTCAGGAAATGATTGCCCATGTTCCAACCTTTCATCCTTGAAACCTAAGTGGCATGAACCACCATCATTAACACAATATTGCCTTGAAAGTTCTACAACTGCTCTGGCAGCTAGGCTTGCATGTTCTGCAAACTCAGCCCCTGCTTGAGCAGCAGAGGTAGCATCCATAAATTTCACGTTCCAATTCTGCCTGCCAACAGAACAATTACCATTACCATCTCCAGGAAATGATTGCCCATGTTCCAACCTTTCATCCTTGAAACCTAAGTGGCATGAACCACCATTATCAACACAATATTGCAATTAAAGTTCTACAACAGCTCTGGCAGCTAGGCTTGCATGTTCTACAAACTCAGCCACTGCTTGAGCAGCAGAGGTAGCATCCTTAAATTACATGTTCCAATTCTACCTGCTAATAGAAAAAATACCATTACGATCTACAGGAAATAAATGCCCACGTTCCAACCTTTCATCCTTGAAACCTAAGTGGCATGATCCACCATCATCAACACAATATTGCCTTGAAAGTTCTACATCAACTCTGGCAGCTAGGCTTGCATGTTCTGCAAACTTAGACGCTACTTGAGCAGCAGAGGTAGCATCCTTAAATTTCATGTTCCAATTCTGCCTGCCAACAAAAAAATTACCATTACCATCTCCAGGAAATGATTGCCCATGTTCCAACCTTTCATCCTTGAAACCTAAGTGGCATGAACCACCATCATCAACACAATATTGCCATGAAAGTTCTACAACAGCTCTGGCAGCTAGGCTTGAATGTTCTGCAAACTCAGCCGCTGCTTGAGCAGCAGAGATAGCATCCATAAATTTCATGTCCCAATTTTGCCTGCCAACAGAAAAATTACCATTACTATCTCCAGGAAATGATTGCCCATGTTCCAACCTTTCATCCTTGAAACCTAAGTGGCATGAACCACCATCATCAACACAATATTGCCTTGAAAGTTCAACAACTGCTCTGGCAGCTAGGCTTGCATGTTCTGCAAACTCAGCCGATGCTTGAGCAGTAGAGGTAGCATCCATAAATTTCATGTTCCAATTCTGCCTGCCAACAGAAAAATTACCATTACCATCTCCAGGAAATGATTGCCCGTGTTCCAACCTTTCATCCTTGAAACCTAAGTGGCATGAACCACCATCATCAACACAATATTGCCTTGAAAATTCTACAACAGCTATGGCAACTAGGCTTGCATGTTCTGCAAACTCAGCCGCTGCTTGAGCAGTAGAGGTAGCATCCTTAAATTACATGTTCCAATTCTACCTGCTAACAGAAAAAATACCATTACGATCTACAGGAAATGAATGCCCACGTTCCAACCTTTCATCCTTGAAACCTAAGTGGCATGATCCACCATCATCAACACAATATTGCCTTGAAAGTTCAACAACTGCTCTGGCAGCTAGGCTTGCATGTTCTGCAAACTCAGCCGATGCTTGAGCAGTAGAGGTAGCATCCATAAATTTCATGTTCCAATTCTGCCTGCCAACAGAAAAATTACCATTACCATCTCCAGGAAATGATTGCCCGTGTTCCAACCTTTCATCCTTGAGACCTAAGTGGCATGAACCACCATCATCAACACAATATTGCCTTGAAAATTCTACAACAGCTATGGCAACTAGGCTTGCATGTTCTGCAAACTCAGCCGTTGCTTGAGCAGCAGAGGTAGCATCCTTAAATTTCATGTTCCAATTCTGCCTGCCAACAGAAAAATTACCATTACCATCTCCAGGAAATGATTGCCCGTGTTCCAACCTTTCATCCTTGAAACCTAAGTGGCATGAACCACCATCATCAACACAATATTGCCTTGAAAATTCTACAACAGCTATGGCAACTAGGCTTGCATGTTCTGCAAACTCAGCCGCTTCTTGAGCAGTAGAGGTAGCATCCTTAAATTACATGTTCCAATTCTACCTGCTAACAGAAAAAATACCATTACGATCTACAGGAAATGAATGCCCACGTTCCAACCTTTCATCCTTGAAACCTAAGTGGCATGATCCACCATCATCAACACAATATTGCCTTGAAAGTTCAACAACTGCTCTGGCAGCTAGGCTTGCATGTTCTGCAAACTCAGCCGATGCTTGAGCAGTAGAGGTAGCATCCATAAATTTCATGTTCCAATTCTGCCTGCCAACAGAAAAATTACCATTACCATCTCCAGGAAATGATTGCCCGTGTTCCAACCTTTCATCCTTGAAACCTAAGTGGCATGAACCACCATCATCAACACAATATTGCCTTGAAAATTCTACAACAGCTATGGCAACTAGGCTTGCATGTTCTGCAAACTCAGCCGCTGCTTGAGCAGTAGAGGTAGCATCCTTAAATTACATGTTCCAATTCTACCTGCTAACAGAAAAAATACCATTACGATCTACAGGAAATGAATGCCCACGTTCCAACCTTTCATCCTTGAAACCTAAGTGGCATGATCCACCATCATCAACACAATATTGCCTTGAAAGTTCTACATCAACTCTGGCAGCTAGGCTTGCATGTTCTGCAAACTTAGCCGCTACTTGAGCAGCAGAGGTAGCATCCTTAAATTTCATGTTCCAATTCTGCCTGCCAACAAAAAAATTACCATTACCATCTCTAGGAAATGATTGCCCATGTTCCAACCTTTCATCCTTGAAACCTAAGTGTCATGAACCACCATCATCAACACAATATTGCCATGAAAGTTCTACAACAGCTCTGGCAGCTAGGCTTGAATGTTCTGCAAACTCAGCCGCTGCTTGAGCAGCAGAGATAGCATCCATAAATTTCATGTTCCAATTTTGCCTGCCAACAGAAAAATTACCATTACTATCTCCAGGAAATGATTGCCCATGTTCCAACCCTTCATCCTTGAAACCTAAGTGGCATGAACCACCACCATCAACACAATATTGCCTTTAAAGTTCAACAACAGCTCTGGCAGCTAGGCTTGCATGTTCTGCAAACTCTGCCGTTGCTTGAGCAACAGAGGTAGCATCCTTAAATTTCATGTTCCAATTCTGCCTGCCAACAGAAAATTTACCATTACCATCTCCAGGAAATGATTGCCCATGTTCCAACCTTTCATCCTTGAAACCTAAGTGGCATGAACCACCATCATCAACACAATATTGCCTTGAAAGTTCTACAACATCTCTGGTAGCTAGGCTTGAATATTCTGCAAACTCAGTCGCTGCTTTAGCAGCAGAGGTAGCATCCATAAATTTCATGTTCCAATTCTGCCTGCCAACAGAAAAATTACCATTACCATCTCCAGGAAATGATTGCTCATGTTCCAACCTTTCATCCTTATAGCCTAAGTGGCATGAACCACCATCATCAACACAATATTGCCTTTAAAGTTCTACAACAGCTCTGGCATCTAGGCTTGCATATTCTGCAAACTCAGCCGCTGCTTGAGCAGTAGAGGTAGCATCCTTAAATTTCATGTTCTAATTCTGCCTGCCAACAGAAAAATTACCATTACCATCTCCAGGAAATGATTGCCCATGTTCCAACCTTTCATCCTTGAAACCTAAGTGGCATGAACCACCATCATCAACACAATATTGCCTTGAAAGTTCAACAACAGCTCTGGCAGCTAGGCTTGCATGTTCTGCAAACTCAGCCGCTGCTTGAGCAGCAGAGGTAGCAACCATAAATTTCATATTCCAATGTTGCCTGCCAACAGAAAAATTACCATTACCATCTCCAGGAAATGATTGCCCATGTTCCAACCTTTCATCCTTAAAGCCTAAGTGGCATGAACCACCATCATCAATACAATATTGCCTTGAAAGTTCTACAACAGCTCTGGCAGCTAGGCTTGAATATTCTGCAAACTCAGCCGCTGTAGAGCAGCAGAGGTAGCATCCATAAATTTCATGTTCCAATTCTGCCTGCCAACAGAAAAATTACCATTACCATCTCCAGGAAATGATTGCCCATGTTCCAACCTTTCATCCTTGAAACCTAAGTGGCATGAACCACCATCATCAACACAATATTGCCTTGAAAGTTCTAGAACAGCTCTGGCTCTAGCCTTGCATATTCTGCAAATTCAGCCGCTGCTTGAGTAGTAGAGGTAGCATCCTTAAATTTCATGTTCCAATTCGGCCTGCCAATAGAAAAATTACCATTACCATCTCCAGGAAATGATTGCCCATGTTCCAACCTTTCATCCTTGAAACCTAAGTGGCATGAACCGCCATCATCAACACAATATTGCCTTGAAAGTTCTACAACAGCTCTGGCAGCTAGGCTTGCATGTATTACAAACTCAGCCGCTGCTTGAGCAGCAGAGGTAGCATCCATAAATTTCATGTTCCAATTCTGCCTGCCAACAAAAAAATTACCATTACCATCTCCAGGAAATGATTGCCCTTGTTCCAACCTTTCATCCTTGAAACCTAAGTGGCATGAACCACCACCATCAACACAATATTGCCTTTAAAGTTCAACAACAGCTCTGGCAGCTAGGCTTGCATGTTCTGCAAACTCTGCCGCTGCTTGAGCAACAGAGGTAGCATCCTTAAATTTCATGTTCCAATTCTGCCTGCCAACAGAAAATTTACCATTACCATCTCCAGGAAATGATTGCCCATGTTCCAACCTTTCATCCTTGAAACCTAAGTGGCATGAACCACCATCATCAACACAATATTGCCTTGAAAGTTCTACAACAGCTCTGGTAGCTAGGCTTGAATATTCTGCAAACTCAGTCGCTGCTTTAGCAGCAGAGGTAGCATCCATAAATTTCATGTTCCAATTCTGCCTGCCAACAGAAAAATTACCATTACCAAATCCAGGAAATGATTGCCCATGTTCCAACCTTTCATCCTTAAAGCTTAAGTGGCATGAACCACCATCATCAACACAATATTGCCTTGAAAGTTCTACAACAGCTCTGGTATCTAGGCTTGCATATTCTACAAACTCAGCCGCTGCTTGAACAGTAGTGGTAGCATCCTTAAATTTCATGTTCTAATTCTGCCTGCCAACAGAAAAATTACCATTACCATCTCCAGGAAATGATTGCCCATGTTCCAACCTTTCATCCTTAAAGCCTAAGTGGCATGAACCACCATCATCAACACAATATTGCCTTGAAAGTTCTACAGCAGCTCTGGCATCTAGGCTTGCATATTCTGCAAACTCAGCCGCTGCTTGAGCAGCAGAGGTAGCATCCATAAATTTCATGTTCCAATTCTTCCTGCCAACAGAAAATTTACCATTACCATCTCCAGGAATGATTGCCCATGTTCCAACCTTTCATCCTTGAAACCTAAGTAGCATGAACCACCATCATCAACACAATATTGCCGTGAAAGTTCTACAACAGCTCTGGCAGCTAGGCTTGCATATTCTTCAAACTCAGCCACTGCTTGAGCAGCAGAGTTAGCATCCTTAAATTTCATGTTCCTATTCTGCCTGCCAACTGAAAAATTACCATTAACATCTCCAGGAAATGATTGCCCACGTTCCAACCTTTCATCCTTGAAACCTAAGTGGCATGAACCACCATCATCAACACAATATTACCTTTAAAGTTCTACAACCGCTCTGGCAGCGAGGCTTGCATGTTCTGCAAACTCAGCCGCTGCTTGAGCAGCAGAGGTAGCATCCATAAATTTCATGTTCCAATTCTGCCTGCCAACAGAAAAAAATTACCATTACCATCTCCAGGAAATGATTGCCCATGTTCCAACCTTTCATCCTTGAAACCTAAGTAGCATGAACCACCATCATCAACACAATATTACCTTGAAAGTTCTACAACAGCTCTGGCAGCTAGGCTTGAATATTCTGCAAACTCAGCCGCTGCTGTAGCAGCAGAGGTAGCATCCATAAATTTCATGTTCCAATTCTGCCTGCCAACAGAAAAATTACCATTACCATCTCCAGGAAATGATTGCCTATGTTCCAACCTTTCATCCTTGAAACCTAAGTGGCATGAATCACCATCATCAACACAATATTGCCTTGAAAGTTCTACAAAAGCTCTGGCATCTAGGCTTGCATATTCTGCAAACTCAGCCGCTGCTTGAGCAGCAGAGGTAGCATCCATAAATTTCATGTTCCAATTCTGCCTGCCAACAGAAAAATTACCATTACCATCTCCAGGAAATGATTGCCCATGTTCCAACCTTTCATCCTAGAAACCTAAGTGGCATGAACCACCATCATCAACACAATATTGCCTTGAAAGTTCTACAACAGCTCTGGCAGCTAGGCTTGCATGTTATGCAAACTCAGCCGCTGCTTGAGCAGCAGAGGTAGCATCCATAAATTTCATGTTCCAATTCTGCCTGCCAACAGAAAAATTACCATTACCATCTCCAGGAAATGATTGCCCATGTTCCAACCTTTCATCCTTGAAACCTAAGTGGCATGAACCACCATCATCAACACAATATTGCCTTGAAAGTTCTAGAACAGCTCTGGCTCTAGGCTTGCATATTCTGCAAACTCAGCCGCTGCTTGAGCAGTAGAGGTAGCATCCTTAAATTTCATGTTCCAATTCTGCCTGCCAACAGAAAAATTACCATTACCATCTCGAGGAAATGATTTCCCTTGTTCCAACCTTCATCCTTGACACCTAGGTGGCATGAACCACCACCATCAACACAATATTGCCTTTAAAGTTCAACAACAGCTCTGGCAGCTAGGCTTGCATGTTCTGCAAACTCAGCCGCTGCTTGAGCAGCAGAGGTAGCATCCATAAATTTCATATTCCAATGTTGCCTGCCAACAGAAAAATTACCATTACCATCTCCAGGAAATGATTGCCCATCTTCCAACCTTTCATCCTTGAAACCTAAGTGGCATGAACTACCATCATCAACACAATATTGCCTTGAAAGTTCTACCACAGCTCTGGCAGCTAGGCTTGCATGTTCTGCAAACTCAGCCGCTGCTTGAGCAGCAGAGGTAGCATCCATAAATTTCATGTTCCAATTCTGCCTGCCAACAGAACAATTACCATTACCATCTCCAGGAAATGATTGCCCATGTTCCAACCTTTCATCCTTGAAACCTAAGTGGCATGAACCACCATCATCAACACAATATTGCCTTGAAAGTTCTACAACAGCGCTGGCATCTAGGCTTGCATATTCTGCAAACTCAGCCGCTGCTTGAGCAGTAGAGGTAGCATCTTTATATTTCATGTTCTAATTCTGCCTGCCAACAGAAAAATTACCATTACCATCTCCAGGAAATGATTGCCCGTTATCTAACCTTTTATCCTTGAAACCTAAGTGGCATGAACCACCATCATCAACACAATATTGCCTTTAAAGTTCAACAACAGCTCTGGAAGCTAGGCTTGCATGTTCTACAAACTCAGCCGCTGCTTGAGCAACAGAGGTAGCATCCTTAAATTTCATGTTCCAATTCTGCCTGCCAACAGAAAATTTACCATTACCATCTCCAGGAAATGATTACCCAAGTTCCAACCTTTTATCCTTGAAACCTAAGTGGCATGAACCACCATCATCAACACAATATTGCCTTTAAAGTTCTACAACAGCTCTGGCAGCTAGGCTTGCATGTGCTGCAAACTCAGCTGCTGCTTGAGAAGCAGAGGTAGCATCCATAAATTTCATGTTCCAATTCTGCCTGCCAACAGAAAAATTACCATTACCATCTCCAGGAAATGATTGCCCATATTCCAGCCTTTCATCCTTGAAACCTAAGTGGCATGAACCACCATCATCAACACAATATTGCCTTTAAAGTTGTACAACAGCTCTGGCAGCGACGCTTGCATGTTTTGCAAACTCAGCCGCTGCTTGAGCAGCAGAGGTAGCATCCATAAATTTCATGTTCCAATTCTGCCTTCCAACAAAAAACAATTACCATTACCATCTCCAGGAAATGATTGCCCATGTACCAACCTTTCATCCTTGAAACCTAAGTGGCATGAACCTCCATCATCAACATAATATTGCCTGGAAAGTTCTACAATAGCTCTGGCATCTGGGCTTGCATATTCTGCAAACTCAGCCGCTGCTTGAGCAGCAGAGGTAGCATCTATAAATTTCATGTTCCAATTCTGCCTGCCAACAGAAAATTACCATTACCATCTCCTAGAAATGATTGCCCATGTTCCAACCTTTCATCCTCGAAACCTAAGTGGCATGAACCACCATCATCAACACAATATTGCCTTGAAAGTTCTACAACAGCGCTGGCATCTAGGCTTGCATATTCTGCAAACTCAGCCGCTGCTTGAGCAGTAGAGGTAGCATCCTTATATTTCATGTTCTAATTCTGCCTGCCAACAGAAATATTACCATTACCATCTCCAGGAAATGATTGCCCGTTTTCTAACCTTTTATCCTTGAAACCTAAGTGGCATGAACCACCATCATCAACACAATATTGCCTTTAAAGTTCAACAACAGCTCTGGAAGCTAGGCTTGCATGTTCTACAAACTCAGCCGCTGCTTGAGCAACAGAGGTAGCATCCTTAAATTTCATGTTCCAATTCTGCCTGCCAACAGAAAATTTACCATTACCATCTCCAGGAAATGATTACCCAAGTTCCAACCTTTTATCCTTGAAACCTAAGTGGCATGAACCACCATCATCAACACAATATTACCTTGAAAGTTCTACAACAGCTCTAGCAGCTAGGCTTGAATATTCTGCAAACTCAGCCGCTGCTGTAGCAGCAGAGGTAGCATCCATAAATTTCATGTTCCAATTCTGCATGCCTACAGAAACATTATCATTACCATCTCCAGGAAATGATTGCCTATGTTCCAACCTTTCATCCTTGAAACCTAAGTGGCATGAACCACCATCATCAACACAATATTGCCTTGAAAGTTCTACAAAAGCTCTGGCATCTAGGCTTGCATATTCTGCAAACTCAGCCGCTGCTTGAGCAGCAGAGGTAGCATCCATAAATTTCATGTTCCAATTCTGCCTGCCAACAGAAAAATTACAATTACCATCTCCAGGAAATGATTGCCCATGTTCCAACCTTTCATCCTCAAAGCCTAAGTGGCATGAACCACCATCATCAACACAATATTGCCTTGAAAGTTCTACAACAGCTCTGGCAGCTAGGCTTGCATGTTATGCAAACTCAGCCGCTGCTTGAGCAGCAGAGGTAGCATCCATAAATTTCATGTTCCAATTCTGCCTGCCAACAGAAAAATTACCATTACCATCTCCAGGAAATGATTGCCCATGTTCCAACCTTTCATCCTTGAAACCTAAGTGGCATGAACCACCATCATCAACACAATATTGCCTTGAAAGTTCTAGAACAGCTCTGGCTCTAGGCTTGCATATTCTGCAAACTCAGCCGCTGCTTGAGCAGTAGAGGTAGCATCCTTAAATTTCATGTTCCAATTCTGCCTGCCAACAGAAAAATTACCATTACCATCTCCAGGAAATGATTGCCCTTGTTCCAACCTTCATCCCTTAAACCTAAGTGGCATGAACCACCATCATCAACACAATATTGCCTTGAAAGTTCTAGAACAGCTCTGGCTCTAGGCTTGCATATTCTGTAAACCCAGCCGCTGCTTGAGTAGTAGAGGTAGCATCCTTAAATTTCATGTTCCAATTCTGCCTGCCAACAGAAAAATTACCATTACCATCTCCAGGAAATGATTGCCCTTGTTCCAACCTTCATCCCTTAAACCTAAGTGGCATGAACCACCACCATCAACACAATATTGCCTTTAAAGTTCAACAACCGTTCTGGCAGCTAGGCTTGCATGTTCTGCAAACTCAGCCGCTGCTTGAGCAGCAGAGGTAGCATCCATAAATTTCATATTCCAATGTTGCCTGCCAACAGAAAAATTACCATTACCATCTCCAGGAAATGATTGCCCATCTTCCAACCTTTCATCCTTGAAACCTAAGTGGCATGAACCACCATCATCAACACAATATTGCCTTGAAAGTTCTACAACAGCTCTGGCAGCTAGGCTTGAATATTCTGCAAACTCAGCCGCTGCAGTAGCAGCAGAGGTAGCATCCATAAATTTCATGTTCCAATTCTGCCTGCCAACAGAAAAATTACCATTACCATCTCCAGGAAATGATTGCCCATGTTCCAACCTTTCATCCTTAAAACCTAAGTGGCATGAACCACCATCATCAACACAATATTGCCTTGAAAGTTCTACAACAGCTCTGGCAGTTAGGCTTGAATATTCTGCAAACTCAGCCGCTGCTTGAGCAGCAGAGGTAGCATCCATAAATTTCATGTTCCAATTCTGCCTGCCAACAGAAAAATTACCATTACCATCTCCAGGAAATGATTGCCCATGTTCCAACCTTTCATCCTTGAAACCTAAGTGGCATGAACCACCATCATCAACACAATATTGCCTTGAAAGTTCTAGAACAGCTCTGGCTCTAGGCTTGCATATTCTGTAAACCCAGCCGCTGCTTGAGTAGTAGAGGTAGCATCCTTAAATTTCATGTTCCAATTCTGCCTGCCAACAGAAAAATTACCATTACCATCTCCAGGAAATGATTGCCCTTGTTCCAACCTTCATCCCTTAAACCTAAGTGGCATGAACCACCACCATCAACACAATATTGCCTTTAAAGTTCAACAACCGTTCTGGCAGCTAGGCTTGCATGTTCTGCAAACTCAGCCGCTGCTTGAGCAGCAGAGGTAGCATCCATAAATTTCATATTCCAATGTTGCCTGCCAACAGAAAAATTACCATTACCATCTCCAGGAAATGATTGCCCATCTTCCAACCTTTCATCCTTGAAACCTAAGTGGCATGAACCACCATCATCAACACAATATTGCCTTGAAAGTTCTACAACAGCTCTGGCAGCTAGGCTTGAATATTCTGCAAACTCAGCCGCTGCTGTAGCAGCAGAGGTAGCATCCATAAATTTCATGTTCCAATTCTGCCTGCCAACAGAAAAATTACCATTACCATCTCCAGGAAATGATTGCCCATGTTCCAACCTTTCATCCTTGAAACCTAAGTGGCATGAACCACCATCATCAACACAATATTGCCTTGAAAGTTCTACAACAGCTCTGGCAGCTAGGCTTGCATATTCTGCAAACTCAGCCGCTGCTTGAGCAGCAGAGGTAGCATCCATAAATTTCATGTTCCAATTCTGCTTGCAAACAGAAAAATTACCATTACCATCTCTAGGAAATTATTGCCCATGTTCCAAACTTTCATCCTTGAAACCTAAGTGGCATGAACCACCATCATCAACACAATATTGCCTTGAAAGTTCTACAACAGCTCTGGCAGCTAGGCTTGCATGTTCTGCAAACTCAGCCGCTGCTTGAGCAGCAGAGGTAGCATCCATAAATTTCATGTTCCAATTCTGCCTGCCAACAGAAAAATTACCATTACCTTCTCCAGGAAATAGTTGCCCATGTTCTAACCTTTCATCCTTGAAACCTAAGTGGCATGAACCACCATCATCAACACAATATTGCCTTGAAAGTTCTAGAACAGCTCTGGCTCTAGGCTTGCATATTCTGTAAACCCAGCTGCTGCTTGAGCAGTAGAGGTAGCATCCTTAAATTTCATGTTCCAATTCTGCCTGCCAACAGAAAAATTACCATTACCATCTCCAGGAAATGATTGCCCTTGTTCCAACCTTCATCCCTTAAACCTAAGTGGCATGAACCACCACCATCAACACAATATTGCCTTTAAAGTTCAACAACCGTTCTGGCAGCTAGGCTTGCATGTTCTGCAAACTCAGCCGCTGCTTGAGCAGCAGAGGTAGCATCCATAAATTTCATATTCCAATGTTGCCTGCCAACAGAAAAATTACCATTACCATCTTCAGGAAATGATTGCCCATCTTCCAACCTTTCATCCTTGAAACCTAAGTGGCATGAACCACCATCATCAACACAATATTGCCTTTAAAGTTCTACAACAGCTATGGCAGCTAGGCTTGCATGTTCTGCAAACTCAGCCGTTGTTTGAGCAGCAGAGGTAGCATCCCTAAATTTCATGTTCCAATTCTGCCTGCCAACAGAAAAATTACCATTACCATCTCCACGAAATGATTGCCCATGTTCCAACCTTTCATCCTTGAAACCTAAGTAGCATGAACCACCAAGTTCAACACAATATTGCCTTGAAAGTTCTACAACAGCTCTGGCATCTAGGCTTGCATATTCTGCAAACTCAGCCGCTGCTTGAGCAGTAGAGGTAGCATCCTTATATTTTATGTTCTAATTCTGCCTGCCAACAGAAAAATTACCATTACCATCTCCAGGAAATGATTGCCCATGTTCCAACCTTTCATCCTTGAAACCTAAGTGGCATGAACCACCATCATCAACACAATATTGCCTTGAAAGTTCTACAACAGCTCTGGCAGCTAGGCTTGAATATTCTACAAACTCAGCCACTGCTTGAGCAACAGAGGTAGCATCCATAAATTTCATGTTCCAATTCTACCTGCCAACAGAAAAATAACCATTACTATCTCCAAGAAATGATTGCCCATGTTCCAACCTTTCATCCTTGAAACCTAAGTGGCCTGAACCACCATCATCAACACAATATTGCCTTGAAAGTTCTACAATAGCTCTGGCATCTGGGCTTGCATATTCTGCAAACTCAGCCGCTGCTTGAGCAGCAGAGGTTGCATCCATAAATTTCATGTTCCAATTCTGCTTGCAAACAGAAAAATTACCATTACCATCTCTAGGAAATGATTGCCCATGTTCCAACCTTTCATCCTTGAAACCTAAGTGGCATGGACCACCATCATCAACATAATATTGCCTTGAAAGTTCCACAACAGCTCTGGCAGCTAGGCTTGAATTGTTACACCCTATATTTTCGTATGTAAAAATGCGTCGTAAGCAAACTAATGTAGGACAAAAAAAATGAGATAATATTTAAAAGTATATAAAGTAAGTTAATCATGTTACCTCTGAGGTTACAAATATTGAAGATCATGAACAACAAGTACAAAGAGGGTTGGACAGTTCAGAAGCTAAAGCAATTAAATAAAACAATGTTTCATCGAAAGTCGACAAGTTGGGAATGTTATAACATGTACCTTTGGGGTGAGACTAGGGTGATTAACATGATAAAGAGATTATGTTATGATTTATATTAGTCATATTACATCCGTGTGTTATGTTTTTAAGTCAAGCGAGTTGTGGAACAAAAGTCGATGAAAGTCATCACAAGTTACATTCATAAGTTTTACTGAAACTTTGGGTCAAATGTAACTGCAATTTTCTCCCAATATACTTAGAGTTATGGTGTGTTCCACACATCAAATTAAAGATCTACGAGTCTATTTTCCAACGCATTAAACCATTTGTCAATACGACATCGGAGTAGAGAGATATGTGCATTTTTGCGATACTGCGCAAGCTGCTAGGTGACAAGTAGGTGTGTCACCTACTTGCTTAAATGAAAGCCCAAAAATGGGCCATTTCGGGTCGTCCAAAGAGGCCTTTTAAGGGCCTATTTTCTTCATATATTAGACTTAAAATAGAGCATAATAACCAGACATAAGCTCTGCAAAGAATCCTCCCAAAAATTTCCCACAAACCCTAATTGATTTTCTCTCCCTTTCAAGTTCCAATTGGAGGTAAAACTTAGAGTTTGAAGAACCAAGATAGGAGCTGAGTTATCCAACAAATAAGGTGAGTTTACTGCTCTCTTTCATCCATTTTTTCTTCTGTAAATTCATGGTAAGTCGTTCTATACTTGTAAGAACTCACGGGATGGTGATCGGAAGCCGTGAGTTCGAGTTATTCACTTGTAGCGGACTGTTTTGTGGACTGTTTTGTGTTGCTGTTGGGCTGCGTGTTTTATTACTATTTTGTGGAGTTTTGGAGGAGGAAGGGGGTTTATAAACACCATATAAATGTAGGGTGGTTGGCTGGTCGTTCGTCATAACATTTTCGGGTCGTTTGACACTACTACGGTGGTCGTTTTGTGTACGAAGAGATTGGGGTGTGTTGGGCTGTTTTGTAGTATTTGATGGTGTATATAGGGCTGGAAAATGATGTATATATGTTGTTATTGTTCTGTACTTGTATTGTTGGTGTTATCTTGAAGTTGGAGGAAGGGCATATTATAGGGGAGATGCTGCCCGTTTTAATACAAAATAGGTTTGTCGTTCGTTGTGCGATAGTTGTACCTTTCGTAACTTAACGATAGTATTATTATCATTCTTGTAGATTAAGGTGCGAAGAGGTGAGTTCAACTTGGTGATTGAAAAGATTGTGATAAGGTATGTTAAGGCTAAGCCTTCCTTCATTTTGGCATGATCTCGTAGCTACATGTGTTAGTAATGAGACAAAAAGAGAAGTTCATATTCATGAATTTATTCACACTATTCTAGTCTCATAAGTTACAATATTATTCCTTATCGAGACTCTATATTCAATTTTAGTATTGTCTTCTTCCAGTCAAGAGAGCAGCAAGCCTATATATACAGTATTACAGTATTTTCATTACCATCGAGCTATAATCGATGGGCAGGCCCCTATTGGGCAACCTCTGATCAGATGGAAAGTTATATACCGAGCCTACTGTGGCCAAGCGCCTATGAGCGAGCCCAGCATGGTCGAGATACATAGCCTAGTATGGCCGAGCGCCTATAAGCGAGCCTACTATGGCAGAGCAGTTATATATACCGAGCCTTATAAGGCCGTACAATTATTTTACTTACTATATTGAAGGAGTTGAGTCAGTATCAGTAGGTAAGTATATCTCCAGATCATCTTTGACTCCCAGTTAATTTCAGTTATCATATTATCAGTTCAGTTTCAGATTTCAGTTATTTTATTGCCTTACATACTCGGTACATTATTTCGTACTGACGTCCCTTTTTGGGGGCGCTGCATTTCATGCGTGCAGGTTCAGACAGACAGACGGGTAGACCTCCTCAGTAGGTGTTTCCCGAGTTCCGCCTGATCGGTAAGCTCCACGTCTTTCGGAGTTGCCAGGACTAGAGTTTTCTGTACATCTTATGTATATCTGTATATATGTTATGGGTAGGTCGGGGCCCTGTTCCGATCACAGTACATCTATCAGTAGAGGCTTGTAGGCATATCCTGTTGGTTAGTGCAGTATGTTGGGTTTGTATAAATTGGTGGTTTGTCAGCTGTAGTAGCTATGACGGCCTTGTCGGCCTAGCTTTATATTGATATTTAGTTAGTGCTAGTTTCCATTCAGTTTTATATTTTGCTTCGCAAATTGTCTTGCAAGGTGGCCCCATGGCCAAAGTATGACATTATGTGTTCAGAGTCCCTTAGTCGCAATTTGGTACGCCAGGTTAGGTGAGGCACGGGGTGCTTGTCTCGCTCCTAGGTTCGGGGCGTGACAAACTTGGTATCAGAGCAGTTCTGTCCTAGGGAGTCTACAAGCCGTGTCTAGTAGGGTCTTGTTTATAGATGTGTTGTGCACCACATTATATAAGCAAGGAACTACAGGGCATTTAGGAGTTGGTTACACTTCTTTGAAATCTAAATCGTGCTATAGAACTGAGTTATAGGAAATTTGAATTAAACTTATGTGTTGGTGTTTGCATGCACAGATGACGGTGACTAGGAAGACTACGGCTAGCCAGAGGAGAGATACAGTAGTAGGTGAGGGGACCAACAGGGTACCCCCAGTAGATGGGGCCCAGTCTGAGGCTCAAGGGGAGACCCCTACTCAGCCATTACCGGCTCCTCCACCAACTACGGAGATTCCTAGGGAAACCGCACATCCAGTTCCCCCTCCACTTCCATCAGATCAGGACTTAAGGAGTGCGGTGCATTTGTTGACACAGTTGGTAGCTACCCAGCAACATGCTAGGGCATCAGCTAGTGCAGGAACTTCTGAGGGGTCTGGGAGTTCAAGGGTCCGAGAGTTTATTGCTTTGAGTCCCCCAGAGTTCACGGGGACAGATCAGAGGGAGGACCCACAGGATTTCATAGATCAGCTTCACAGGATCTTTCGTGTTATGCATGCCACGGAGAAAGAGGCAGTTGAGCTAGCAGCTTTTCGACTCCGAGATATAGCCATCCTTTGGTATGAGGGATGGGAGAGGTCCAGGGGACGTGATACACCTCCAGCTATTTGGGAGAATTTTTCAGATGCTTTCCTTGACCAGTACTTACCGCGGGAGATCCGACAGGCTCGAGTCGATCAGTTTCTAGCCCTCAAGTAGGGTAATATGAGTGTTCGAGAGTATAGTCTCCGTTTTGACTCATTGGCCAGATATGCACCATCCATAGTTTCTACTATGCGGGACAGGATTCACAGGTTTATAGCAGGGTTAGCCCCAGAGTTAACCGAGGCATGTGCCACCGCTGCATTGCAGGATAGTATGGATATCTCCCGGATTCAGGCATTCGCCCAGAATATAGAAAGGGGTAGGCGTCGGCAGCAGGGTACAGAGAGGGCTGAGCAAGGGCAACGTAAGAGGATGAGATTTCCCAGGTCTCAGGAGCAATCTCAGGGTAGTTATAGGACCCAGTACTTCGGACGGCCACCTAGGCCTCCGCCACCTCAGTTACAGGGTTACGGGTATGACCGCTATACTCAGTCAGGACCAGGTGAGAGCTCACGGGCGTCGGGTTTGCAGCGACAATGAGGTTCTGTGCAGACATGGTCATTTCCTCCGCGGTGTGACATCTGTGGTAGAGGACACTTGGGTCAATGCCGAGCAGGTTCTGATGCTTGTTATACATGTGGGCGTCCGGGGCATATGATGCGAGATTGCCCAAATAGAGATTCTGGGGGAATGGCACAACCAGCGAGTTCAGCAACAGGATCGTCTATGTCCGTGCATCCTTCAAGGCGTGAGTCTCAGTCTTCGGCTGGTAGAGGTCGAGGCAGAGGTAGAGGTTCCAGTTCAAGTGGTAATCAGAACCGTATCTATGCTTTAGCGGGTCGACAGGACCAGGAGTCTTCACCAGACGTTGTGACAGGTATATTAACCATTTTCTCTCACGATGCTTATGCTTTGATAGACCCAGGATCTACTTTATCGTATATTAACCGATTTGTCGCGAGGAAGTTTGGTATAGTGCCTGAAATACTAAGTGATCCTTTTGCGGTATCTACACCGGTCGGAGAATCGATTATTGCTAGACGGGTTTACCGAGGTTGTACGGTGACAATTTGTAGTCGTCAGACCTCAGCTGACCTAGTTGAGCTAGAGATGATGGACTTTGATGCTATCATGGGCATGGACTGGTTGGCAGCTTGCTATGCCACAGTTGATTGCCGAGCAAAGGTAGCCAAATTTCATTTTCCAGGTGAGCCAGTCCTTGAATGGGTAGGTAATACACCAACACCCAGAGGTAGGTTTATTTCCTATCTGAAGGCGAGGAAAATGATCGCAAAAGGATGCATTTATCATATTGTGCGAGTTAGAGATGCAGATGCTGAGATACCTACACTTCAGTCTATTCCCATAGTCAAAGAGTATGCAGATGTGTTTCCAGATGAGCTTCCAGGTATTCCTCCAGAGCGAGAGATTGATTTTAGCATCGATTTGCTTCCAGGAACTCAACCAATATCCGTCCCTCCGTATAGAATGGCACCTGCCGAATTGAAGGAGTTGAAGGAGCAGTTAAAAGATTTGCTGGAGAAAGGTTACATTAGGCCCAGTACCTCACCTTGGGGTGCACCGGTACTATTTGTGCGGAAGAAAGACGGCTCGCTGAGGATGTGTATCGATTATAGGCAGTTGAACAAGGTAACTATTAAGAATAAGTATCCACTTCCAAGGATCGATGACTTGTTTGATCAGTTGCAGGGAGCTAGATGCTTTTCCAAGATTGATTTGAGGTCGGGGTACCACCAGGTCAGAGTTCGGGAAAAAGATATTCCGAAGACAGCCTTCAGGACCCGATATGGCCACTTCGAGTTCCTTGTCATGTCCTTCGGGTTGACTAATGCACCCGCTGTATTTATGGACTTGATGAATAGCCTATTCCGGCCATTTTTAGATCTGTTCGTGATAGTATTTATTGATGATATTCTGGTTTATTCCCGTTCAGAGGATGAGCATGCGGACCACCTGCGAGCGGTACTCCAAACCCTCCGTGATCGTAAGTTGTATGCTAAGTTTTCTAAATGTGAGTTCTGGTTGAAGTCTGTAGCATTCTTGGGGCATATTGTATCAGATGAAGGGATAAAGGTGGACACTCAGAAGATTGAGGCCGTGAAATCTTGGCCTAGACCTACCACTCCGACAGAGGTTCGTAGCTTTCTAGGCTTAGCAGGATACTATCGGAGGTTCGTAGAGGGTTTTTCTTCCCTTTCGGCACCATTGACGAAGTTGACATAGAAAGAAACTAAGTTTCAATGGACAGAGGCTTGTGAGCGGAGTTTCCAAGAGCTTAAGAACAAGTTGACCTCAGCTCCAGTTCTAACACTTCCAGAGGGTCTAGAGGGTTATGCCGTGTATTGTGATGCATCAGGTGTCGGGTTAGGATGTGTCCTGATGCAACATGGGAAGGTAATTGCATATGCTTCAAGGCAGTTGAGGAAGCACGAGAGGAATTATCCGACCCACGACCTCGAGTTAGCTGCGGTTGTCCATGCACTTAAGATATGGCGGCATTATTTATATGGTGTTCATGTTGATATATTTACTGATCATAAAAGCCT
The DNA here is from genome assembly GCF_000390325.3 of Nicotiana tomentosiformis. Taxonomy (NCBI): domain Eukaryota; kingdom Viridiplantae; phylum Streptophyta; class Magnoliopsida; order Solanales; family Solanaceae; genus Nicotiana; species Nicotiana tomentosiformis. The sequence goes on from NW_027174591.1 coordinate 91,116, forward strand.
ACAATATATTTTCAAGCAGAAAGAGTTGAATTTGCGACAGAGGCGATGGCTTGAGTTATTGAAAGATTACGATGTTAACATTCTCTACCATCCAGGGAAAGCTAATGTTGTAGCAGATGCCTTAAGTCGCCGATCTATGGGTAGCTTAGCACATGTAGAGCCCGAGAAAAGACAATTAGCTAGAGATATTCATCAATTGGCTTCGTTGGGGGTTCGGTTAGTAGATTCTAAGGATGGTGGAGTTGTAATCCAAAACACTGCAAAATCATCCCTCATAGCTGAAGTCAAGGAAAGGCAGTACGAGGACCCAGAGTTGGTCGAGTTGAGAGAGCGAGTTCCGCAGCAGAAGAAGCCATTGTTAGAGCTCAAGGGAGATGGGGTTCTCAGATACAAGGGTCGTTTGTGTGTTCCAGATGTAGCAGGGCTACGAGACAGGATTATGTCAGAGGCACATTATTCATGGTATTCCATCCACCCTGGATCGACGAAGATGTATCATGACATTAAGGATATGTACTGGTGGAATGATATGAAGAAGAACATTGCTGAGTTTGTCGCCCAATGTACTAGTTGCCAGCAAGTGAAGGTAGAACACCAGAAGCCCGGAGGGCTAATGCAGACTATAGAGATCCCGACATGGAAATGGGAGGCGATAAACATGGACTTTATCATGGGTTTACCTCGTTCTAATTGTAAGTTCGATTCCATATGGGTGATAGTCGATAGGCTCACGAAATCAGCTCACTTCCTACCGGTCAGATCTACATATACAGCAGAAGATTATGCAAAGTTATATATTAAGGAGATAGTGCGGCTACACGGAGTACCAGTTTCTATTATATCTGACCGTGGGGCTCAGTTTACAGCACATTTTTGGAGGTCATTTCAGAGAGGTCTAGGGACTCAGGTGAATCTCAGCACAGCTTTTCATCCACAGACTGATGGACAAGCCGAGCGCACAATTCAGACGCTCGAGGATATGTTACGAGTATGTGTGTTGGATTTTAAAAGAAGTTGGGATGAACATCTACCTCTTATCGAGTTTGCATATAATAACAGTTACCACTCCAGTATCCAGATGGCTCCGTACGAGGCTTTGTATGGGCGTAAGTGCAGATCTCCTATAGGGTGGTTTGATGTTGGAGAATCTGGGTTACATGGGCCAGACCTGGTTCAGCAGGCCGTAGAGAAAGTAAAGGTTATCCGGGAGCGACTGTTGACAGCTCAGAGTCGTCAGAAGTCATATTTTGACGTGCGGCGACGAGACTTAGAGTTCAGGATTAATGACTGGGTATTCTTAAAGGTATCACCTATGAAGGGCGTGATGAGGTTTGGCAAGAAAGGAAAGCTTAGCCCACGGTATATTGGGCCTTATAGGATCATTCGGAGAGTGGGCCAACTAGCTTATGAGTTAGAGTTGCCCTCAGAATTGGAGTCTGTCCATCCGGTTTTTCACGTATCTATGCTACGGAAGTGCATTGGCGATCCTACCTGAGTGGTGCCCACGGATGATGTACAGATTACAGAGGACTTGTCATACGAGGAAATTCCAGTTGCCATCCTAGACCGACAAATCCGCAATCTACGAAATAAGGAGGTAGCTTCCGTAAAGGTTTTATGGAGGAGCAAGAATGTAGAAGAGATGACGTGGGAATCGGAGGAAGAAATGAAGTCTAAATACCCCCACCTATTTCAAAATGAAGATATGGTTCGAGATGGGACGCTACAACATAGCTCTATGTAGGCTAGCAGGTCATCAGGTAAGCTTTTATTTTTCACTTTCAATATTTATGATTTACGGTCGGTGAGGCAAATTGCTGCTATTTATAAAGATTGGCCATGTGTGGCATGCATAGTATGTTTCTGGCTACGTGCAGGTTGGTTTTAACCTAGTGTACCAAGGATACTCTGGAAAAAGTTTCCAAAGTCTCCAAGAGTAAACATTCGAGGACGAATGTTCCCAAGGGGGGAGTGATGTTACACCCTATATTTTCGTATGTAAAAATGCGTCGTAAGCAAACTAATGTAGGACAAAAAAAATGAGATAATATTTAAAAGTATATAAAGTAAGTTAATCATGTTACCTCTGAGGTTACAAATATTGAAGATCATGAACAACAAGTACAAAGAGGGTTGGACAGTTCAGAAGCTAAAGCAATTAAATAAAACAATGTTTCATCGAAAGTCGACAAGTTGGGAATGTTATAACATGTACCTTTGGGGTGAGACTAGGGTGATTAACATGATAAAGAGATTATGTTATGATTTATATTAGTCATATTACATCCGTGTGTTATGTTTTTAAGTCAAGCGAGTTGTGGAACAAAAGTCGATGAAAGTCATCACAAGTTACATTCATAAGTTTTACTGAAACTTTGGGTCAAATGTAACTGCAATTTTCTCCCAATATACTTAGAGTTATGGTGTGTTCCACACATCAAATTAAAGATCTATGAGTCTATTTTCCAACGCATTAAACCATTTGTCAATACGACATCGGAGTAGAGAGATATGTGCATTTTTGCGATACTGCGCAAGCTGCTAGGTGACAAGTAGGTGTGTCACCTACTTGCTTAAATGAAAGCCCAAAAATGGGCCATTTCGGGTCGTCCAAAGAGGCCTTTTAAGGGCCTATTTTCTTCATATATTAGACTTAAAATAGAGCATAATAACCAGACATAAGCTCTGCAAAGAATCCTCCCAAAAATTTTCCACAAACCCTAATTGATTTTCTCTCCCTTTCAAGTTCCAATTGGAGGTAAAACTTAGAGTTTGAAGAACCAAGATAGGAGCTGAGTTATCCAACAAATAAGGTGAGTTTACTGCTCTCTTTCATCCATTTTTTCTTCTGTAAATTCATGGTAAGTCGTTCTATACTTGTAAGAACTCACGGGATGGTGATCGGAAGCCGTGAGTTCGAGTTATTCACTTGTAGCGGACTGTTTTGTGGACTGTTTTGTGTTGCTGTTGGGCTGCGTGTTTTATTACTATTTTGTGGAGTTTTGGAGGAGGAAGGGGGTTTATAAACACCATATAAATGTAGGGTGGTTGGCTGGTCGTTCGTCATAACATTTTCGGGTCGTTTGACACTACTACGGTGGTCGTTTTGTGTACGAAGAGATTGGGGTGTGTTGGGCTGTTTTGTAGTATTTGATGGTGTATATAGGGCTGGAAAATGATGTATATATGTTGTTATTGTTCTGTCCTTGTATTGTTGGTGTTATCTTGAAGTTGGAGGAAGGGCATATTATAGGGGAGATGCTGCCCGTTTTAATACAAAATAGGTTTGTCGTTCGTTGTGCGATAGTTGTACCTTTCGTAACTTAACGATAGTATTATTATCATTCTTGTAGATTAAGGTGCGAAGAGGTGAGTTCAACTTGGTGATTGAAAAGATTGTGATAAGGTATGTTAAGGCTAAGCCTTCCTTCATTTTGGCATGATCTCGTAGCTACATGTGTTAGTAATGAGACAAAAAGAGAAGTTCATATTCATGAATTTATTCACACTATTCTAGTCTCATAAGTTACAATATTATTCCTTATCGAGACTCTATATTCAATTTTAGTATTGTCTTCTTCCAGTCAAGAGAGCAGCAAGCCTATATATACAGTATTACAGTATTTTCATTACCATCGAGCTATAATCGATGGGCAGGCCCCTATTGGGCAACCTCTGATCAGATGGAAAGTTATATACCGAGCCTACTGTGGCCGAGCGCCTATGAGCGAGCCCAGCATGGTCGAGATACATAGCCTAGTATGGCCGAGCGCCTATAAGCGAGCCTACTATGGCAGAGCAGTTATATATACCGAGCCTTATAAGGCCGTACAATTATTTTACTTACTATATTGAAGGAGTTGAGTCAGTATCAGTAGGTAAGTATATCTCCAGATCATCTTTGACTCCCAGTTAATTTCAGTTATCATATTATCAGTTCAGTTTCAGATTTCAGTTATTTTATTGCCTTACATACTCGGTACATTATTTCGTACTGACGTCCCTTTTTTGGGGGCGCTGCATTTCATGCGTGCAGGTTCAGACAGACAGACGGGTAGACCTCCTCAGTAGGTGTTTCCCGAGTTCCGCCTGATCGGTAAGCTCCACGTCTTTCGGAGTTGCCAGGACTAGAGTTTTCTGTACATCTTATGTATATCTGTATATATGTTATGGGTAGGTCGGGGCCCTGTTCCGATCACAGTACATCTATCAGTAGAGGCTTGTAGGCATATCCTGTTGGTTAGTGCAGTATGTTGGGTTTGTATAAATTGGTGGTTTGTCAGCTGTAGTAGCTATGACGGCCTTGTCGGCCTAGCTTTATATTGATATTTAGTTAGTGCTAGTTTCCATTCAGTTTTATATTTTGCTTCGCAAATTGTCTTGCAAGGTGGCCCCATGGCCAAAGTATGACATTATGTGTTCAGAGTCCCTTAGTCGCAATTTGGTACGCCAGGTTAGGTGAGGCACGGGGTGCTTGTCTCGCTCCTAGGTTCGGGGCGTGACATGAATATTCTGCAAACTCAGCCGCTGCTTGAGCAGCAGAGGTAGCATCCATAAATTTCATGTTCCAATTCTGCCTGCCAATAGAAAAATTACCATTACCATCTCCAGGAAATGATTGTCCATGTACCAACATTTCATCCTTGAAACCTAAGTGGCATGAACCACCATCATCAACACAATATTGCCTTGAAAGTTCTACAACAGCTCTGGCATCTAGGCTTGCATATTTTGCAAACTCAGCCGCTGCTTGAGCAGTAGAGGTAGCATCCTTAAATTTCATGTTCCAATTCTGCCTGCCAACAGAAAAATTACCATTACCATCTCCAGGAAATGATTGCCCTTGTTCCAACCTTTCATCCTTGAAACCTAAGTGGCATGAACCACCACCATCAACATAATATTGCCTTTAAAGTTCAACAACAGCTCTGGCAGCTAGGCTTGCATGTTCTGCAAACTCAGCTGCTGCTTGAGCAGCAGAGGTAGCATCCTTAAATTTCATGTTCCAATGTTGCCTGCCAATAGAAAAATTACCATTACCATCTACAGGAAATGATTGCCCATGTTCCAACCTTTCATCCTTGAAACCTAATTGGCATGAACCACCATCATCAACACAATATTGCCTTTAAAGTTCTACAACAGCTATGGCAGCTAGGCTTGCATGTTCTGCAAACTCAGCCGCTGTTTGAGCAGCAGAGGTAGCATCCCTATATTTCATGTTCCAATTCTGCCAGCCAACAGAAAAATTACTATTACCATCTCCAGGAAATGATTGCCCTTGTTCCAACCTTTCATCCTTGAAACCTAAGTGGCATGAACCACCACCATCAACAAAATATTGCCTTTAAAGTTCAACAACAGCTCTGGCAGCTAGGCTTGCATGTTCTGCAAACTCAGCCGCTTCTTGAGCAATGGAGGTAGCATCCTTAAATTTCATGTTCCAATTCTGCCTGCCAACAGAAATGTTTCCATTACCATCTCCAGGAAATGATTGCCCATGTTCCAACCTTTCATCCTTGAAAACTAAGTGTCATGAACCACTATCATCAAGACAATATTGCCTTGAAAGTTCTACAACAGCTCTGGCAGCTAGGCTTGCATGTTCTGCAAACTCAGCCGCTGCTTGAGCAGCAGAGGTAGCATCCATAAATTTCATGTTCCTATTCTGCCTGCCAACAGAAAAATTACCATTACCATCTCCAGGAAATGATTGCCCATGTTCCAACCTTTCACCCTTGAAACCTAAGTGGCATGAACCACCACCATCAACACAATATTGCCTTGAAAGTTCTACAACAGCTCTGGCAGCTAGGCTTGAATATTCTGCAAACTCAGCCACTGCTTGAGCAGCAGAGGTAGCATCCATAAATTTCATGTTCCAATTCTGCGTGCCAACAGAAAAATTACCATTACCATCTCCAGGAAATGATTTCCCATGTTCCAACCTTTCATCCTTGAAGCCTAAGTGGCATGAACCACCATCATCAACACAATATTGCCTTGAAAGTTCTACAACAGCTCTGGCATCTAGCTTGCATATTCTGCAAACTCAGCCGCTGCTTGAGCAGTAGAGGTAGCATCCTTAAATTTCATGTTCTAATTCTGCCTGCCAACAGAAAAATTACCATTACCATCTCCAGGAAATGATTGCCCTTGTTCCAAACTTTCATCCTTCAAACCTAAGTGGCATGAACCACCATCATCAACACAATATTGAATTGAAAGTTCTACAACAGCTCTGGCATCTAGGCTTGCATATTCTGCAAATTCAGCCGCTGCTTAAGCAGCAGAGGTAGCATCCATAAATTTCATGTTCCAATTCTGCCTGCCAACAGAAAATTTACCATTACCATCTCTGGGAAATGATTGCCCATGTTCCAATCTTTCATCCTTGAAACCTAAGTAGCATAAACCACCATCATCAACACAATATTGCCTTGAAAGTTCTACAACAGCTCTGGCAGCTAGGCTTGAATATTCTACAAACTCAGCCGCTGCTTGAGCAGCAGAGGTAACATCCTTAAATTTCATGTTCTAATTCTGCCTGCCAACAGAAAAATAACCATTACCATCTCCAGGAAATGATTGCCCTTGTTCCAACCTTTCATCCTTGAAACCTAAGTGGCATGAACCACCATCATCAACATAATATTGCCTTGAAAGTTCTACAACAGCTCTGGCATCTAGGCTTGCATATTCTACAAACTCAGCCGCTGCTTGAGCAGTAGATGTAGCATCCATAAATTTCATGTTCCAATTCTGCCTGCTAACAGAAAATTTACCATTACCATCTCCAGGAAATGATTGCCCATGTTCCAACCTTTCATCCTTGAAACCTAAGTAGCATTAACCACCATCATCAACATAATATTGCCGTGAATATTCTACAATAGCTCTGGCAGCTAGGCTTGCATGTTCTGCGAACTCAGCCACTGCTTGAGCAGCAGAGGTAGCATCCATAAATTTCATGTTCCAATGTTGCCTGCCAACAGAAAAATTACCATTACCATCTCCAGGAAATGATTACCCATGTTCCAACCTTTCATCCTTGAAACCTAAGTAGTATGAACCACCATCATCAACACAATATTGCCTTGAAAGTTCTACAACAGCTCTGGCAGCTAGGCTTGCATATTCTGCAAACTCAGCCGCTGCTTGAGCAGCAGAGGTAGCATCCATAAATTTCATGTTCCAATTCTACCTGCCAACAGAAAAATTACCATTACCATCTCCTGGAAAAGATTGCCTATGTTCCAACCTTTCATCCTTGAAACCTAAGTGGCATGAACCACCATCATCAACACAATATTGCCTTGAAAGTTCTACAACAGCTCTGGCAGCTAGGCTTGCAAATTCTGCAAACTCAGCCGCTGCTTGAGCAGCAGAGGTAGCATCCATAAATTTCATGTTCTAATTCTGCCTTCCAACAGAAAAATTACCATTACCGTCTCCGGGAAATGATTGCCCATATTCCAACATTTCATCCTTGAAACCTAAGTGTCATGAACCACCATCATCAACACAATATTGCCTTTAAAGTTCTACAACAGCTCTGGCAGCTAGGCTTGCATGTTCTGCAAACACAGCCGCTGCTTGAGCAGCAGAGGTAGCACCCTTAAATTTCATGTTCCAATTCTGCCTACCAACAGAAAAATTACCATTACCATCTCCAGGAAATGATTGCCCTTGTTCCAACCTTTCATCCTTTAAACCTAAGTGGCATGAACCACCATCATCAACACAATATTGCCTTAAAAGTTCTACAACAGCTCTGGCATCTAGGCTTGCATATTCTGCAAATTCAGCCGCTGCTTGAGCAGCAGAGGTAGCATCCATAAATTTCATGTTCCAATTCTGCGTGCCAACAGAAAATTTACCATTACCATCTCCGGGAAATGATTGCCCATGTTCAAACCTTTCATCCTTGAAACCTAAGTGGCATGAACCACCATCATCAACACAATATTGCCTTGAAAGTTCTACAACAGCTCTGGCAGCTAGGCTTGAATATTCTACAAACTCAGCCGCTGCTTGAGCAGCAGAGGTAACATCCTTAAATTTCATGTTCTAGTTCTGCCTGCCAACAGAAAAATAACCATTACCATCTCCAGGAAATGATTGCCCTTGTTCCAACCTTTCATCCTTGAAACCTAAGTGGCATGAACCACCATCATCAACACAATATTGCCTTGAAAGTTCTACCACAGCTCTAGCATCTAGGCTTGCATATTCTATAAACTCAGCCGCTGCTTGAGCAGCAGAGGTAGCATCCATAAATTTCATGTTCCAATTCTGCCTGCTAACAGAAAATTTACCATTACCATCTCCAGGAAATGATTGCCCATGTTCCAACCTTTCATCCTTGAAACCTAAGTAGCATGAACCACCATCATCAACACAATATTGCCGTGAAAGTTCTACAATAGCTCTGGCAGCTAGGCTTGCATGTTCTGCAAACTCAGCCGCTGCTTGAGCAGCAGAGGTAGCATCCATAAATTTCATGTTCCAAAGTTGCCTGCCAACAGAAAAATTACCATTACCATCTCCAGGAAATGATTGCCCATGTTCCAACCTTTCATCCTTGAAACCTAAGTAGCATGAACCACCATCATCAACACAATATTGCCTTGAAAGTTCTACAACAGCTCTGGTAGCTAGGCTTGCATATTCTGCAAACTCAGCCGCTGCTTGAGCAGCAGAGGTAGCATCCAAAAATTTCATGTTCCAATTCTGCCTGCCAACAGAAAAATTACCATTACCATCTCCTGGAAATGATTGCCCATGTTCCAACCTTTCATCCTTGAAACCTAAGTGGCATGAACCACCATCATCAACACAATATTGCCTTGAAAGTTCTACAACAGCTCTGGCAGCAAGGCTTGCATATTCTGCAAACTCAGCCGCTGCTTGAGCAGCAGAGGTAGCATCCATAAATTTCATGTTCCAATTCTGCCTGCCAACAGAAATGTTTCCATTACCTTCTCTAGGAAATGATTGCCCATGTTCCAACCTTTCATCCTTGAAAACTACGTGTCATGAACCACTATCATCAATACAATATTGCCTTGAAAGTTCTACAACAGCTCTGGCAGTTAGGCTTGCATGTTCTGTAAACTCAGCCGCTGCTTGAGCAGCAGAGGTAGCATCCTTAAATTTCATGTTCCAATTCTGCCTGCCAACATAAAAATTACCATTACCATCTCTAGGAAATGATTGCCCATGTTCCAACCTTTCATTCTTGAAACCTAAGTGGCATGAACCACCATCATCAACAAAATATAGCCTTGAAAGTTCTACAACAGCTCTGGAAGCTAAGCTTGCATGTTCTGCAATCTCAGCCGCTGCTTGAGCAGCAGAGATAGCATTCTTAAATTTCATGTTCCAATTCTGCCTGCAAACAGAAAAATTACCATTCACATCTCTAGGAAATGATTGCCCATGTTCAAACCTTTCATCCTTGAAACCTAAGTGGCATGAACCACCATCATTAATACAATATTGCCTTGAAAGTTCTACAACAGCTCTGGCATCTAGGCTTGCATATTCTGTAAACCTAGCCGCTGCTTGAGAAGTAGAGGTAGCATCCTAAAAGTTCATGTTCCAATTTCGCCTGCCAACAGAAAAATTACCATTACCATCTCTAGGAAATGATTGCCCATGTTCCAACCTTTCATCCTTAAAAGCTAAGTGGCATGAACTACCATCATCAACACAATATTGCCTTTAAAGTTCTACAACAGCTATGGCAGCTAGGCTTGCATGTTCTGCAAACTCAGCCGCTGTTTGAGCAGCAGAGGTAGCATCCCTAAATTTCATGTTCCAATTCTGCCTGCCAACAGAAAAATTACCATTACCATCTCAAGAAAATGATTGCCCTTGTTCTAACCTTTCATCCTTGAAACCTAAGTGGCATGAACCATCACCATCAACACAATATTGCCTTTAAAGTTCAACAACAGCTCTGGCAGCTAGGCTTGCATGTTCTGCAAACTCAGCCGCTGCTTGAGCAGCAGAGGTAGCATCCATAAATTTCATGTTCCAATTCTGCCTGCCAACAGAAAAATTACCATTACCATCTCCAGGAAATAATTGCCCATGTTCCAACCTTTCATCCTTGAAACCTAAGTGGCATGAACCACCATCATCAACACAATATTGCTTTAAAAGTTCTACAGCAGCTCTGGCAGCTAGGCTTGCATGTTCTGCAAACTCAGCCGCTGCTTGAGCAGCAGAGGTAGCATTCTTAAATTTCATGTTCCAATTCTGCCTGCAAACAGAAAAATTACCATTCACATCTCTAGGAAATGATTGCCCATGTTCAAACCTTTCATCCTTGAAACCTAAGTGGCATGAACCACCATCATCAACTCAATATTGCCTTGAAAGTTCTACAACAACTCTGGCAGCTAGGCTAGAATGTTATGCAAAACTCAACCGCTGCTTGATCAGTAGAGGTAGCATCCTAAAAGTTCATGTTCCAATTTCGCCTGCCAACAGAAAAATTACCATTACCATCTCCAGGAAATGATTGCCCATGTTCCAACCTTTCATCCTTGAAACCTAATTGGCATGAACCACCATCATCAACACAATATTGCCTTGAAAGTTCTACAACAGCTCTGGCAGCTAGGCTTGAATGTTATGCAAACTCAGCCGCTGCTTGAGCAGCAGAGGTAGCATCCTTAAATTTCATGTTCCAATTTCGCCTGCCAACAGAAAAATTACCATTACTATCTCTAGGAAATGATTGCCCATGTTCCAACCTTTCATCTTTGAAACCTAAGTGGCATGAATCACCATCATCAACACAATATTGCCTTTAAAGTTCTACAACAGCTATGGCAGCTAGGTTTGCATGTTCTGCAAACTCAGTCGCTGCTTGAGCAGCAGAGGTAGCATCCATAAATTTCATGTTCCAATTCTGCCTGCTAACAGAAAAATTACCATTACCATCTCCAGGAAATGATTGCCCATGTTCCAACCTTTCATCCTTGAAACCTAAGTGGCATGAACCCCCATCATCAACACAATATTGCCTAGAAAGTTCTACAACAGCTCTGGTAGCTAGGCTTGCATATTCTGCAAACTCAGTCGCTGCTTGAGCAGCAGAGGTAGCATCCATAAATTTCATGTTCCAATTCTGCCTGCCAATAGAAAAATTACCATTACCATCTCCAGGAAATGATTGCCCATGTTCCAACCTTTCATCCTTGAAAACCTAAGTGGCATGAACCACCATCATCAACACAATATTGCCTTGAAAGTTCTACAACAGCTCTGGCAGCTAGGCTTGCATATTCTGCAAACTCAGCCGCTGCTTGAGCAGCAGAGGTAGCATCCATAAATTTCATGTTCCAATTCTGCCTGCCAACAGAAAAATTACCATTACCATCTCCAGGAAATGATTGCCCATGTTCCAACCTTTCATCCTTGAAACCTAAGTGGCATGAACCACCATCATCAACACAATATTGCCTTTAAAGTTCTACAACAGCTCTGGCAGCTAGGCTTGCATGTTCTGCAAACTCAGCCGCTGCTTGAGCAGCAGAGGTAGCATCCTTAAATTTCATGTTCCAATTCTACCTGCCAACAGAAATGTTTCCATTACCATCTCCAGGAAATGATTGCCCATGTTCCAACCTTTCATCCTTGAAAACTAAGTGTCATGAACCACTATCATCAATACAATATTGCCTTGAAAGTTCTACAACAGCTCTGGCAGCTAGGCTTGCATGTTCTGCAAACTCAGCCGCTGCTTGAGCAGCAGAGGTAGCATCCATAAATTTCATGTTCCAATTCAGCCTGCCAACAGAAAAATTACCATTACCATCTCTAGGAAATGATTGCCCATGTTCCAACCTTTCATTTTTGAAACCTAAGTGACATGAATCACCACCATCAACACAATATTGCCTTGAAAGTTCTACAACAGCTCTGGCAGCTAGGTTTGTATGTTCTGCAAACTCAGTCGCTGCTTGAGCAGCAGAGGTAGCATCCGTAAATTTCATGTTCCAATTCTGCCTGCTAACAGAAAAATTACCATTACCATCTCCAGGAAATGATTGCCCGTGTTCCAACCTTTCATCCTTGAAACCTAAGTGGCATGAACCACCATCATCAACACAATATTTCCTAGAAAGTTCTACAACAGCTCTGGTAGCTAGGCTTGCATATTCTGCAAACTCAGTCGCTGCTTGAGCAGCAGAGGTAGCATCCATAAATTTCATGTTCCAATTCTGCCTGCCAATAGAAAAATTACCATTACCATCTCCAGGAAATGATTGCCCATGTTCCAACCTTTCATCCTTGAAACCTAAGTGGCATGAACCACCATCATCAACACAATATTGCCTTGAAAGTTCTACAACAGCTCTGGCAGCTAGGCTTGCATGTTCTGCAAACTCAGCCGCTGCTTGAGCAGCAGAGGTAGCATCCTTAAATTTCATGTTCCAATTCTGCCTGCCAACAGAAAAATTACCATTACCATCTCCAGGAAATGATTGCCCATGTTCCAACCTTTCATCCTTGAAACCTAAGTGTCATGAACCACTATCATCAACACAATATTGCCTTGAAAGTTCTACAACAGCTCTGGCAGCTAGGCTTGAATATTCTACAAACTCAGCCGCTGCTTGAGCAGCAGAGGTAGCATCCAAAAATTTCATGTTCCAATTCTGCCTGCCAATATAAAAATTGCCATTACCATCTCCAGGAAATGATTGCCCAAGTTCCTACCTTTCATCCTTGAAACCTAAGTTGCATGAACCACCATCATCAATACAATATTGCCTTGAAAGTTCTACAATAGCTCTGGCATCTAGGCTTGAATATTCTGCAAACTCAGCCGCTGCTTGAGCAGCAGAGGTAGAATCCATAAATTTCATGTTCCAATTCTGCCTGCCAATCGAAAAATTACCATTACCATATCCAGGAAATGATTGCCCATGTTCCAACCTTTCATACTTGAAACCTAAGTGGCATGAACCACCATCATCAACACAATATTGCCTTGAAAGTTCCACAACAGCTCTGGCATCTAGGCTTGCATGTTCTGCAAACTCGGCCGCTGCTTGAGCAGCAGAGGTAGCATCCTTTAATTTCATATTCCAATTCTACCTGCCAACAGAAAATTTACCATAACCATCTCCAGGAAATGATTGCCCATGTTCCAACCTTTCATCCTTGAAAACTAAGTGTCATGAACCACTATCATCAAGACAATATTGCCTTGAAAGTTCTACAACAGCTCTGGCAGCTAGGCTTGCATGTTCTGCAAACTCAGCCGCTGCTTGAGCAGCAGAGGTAGCATCCATAAATTTCATGTTCCTATTCTGCCTGCCAACAGAAAAATTACCATTACCATCTCCAGGAAATGATTGCCCATGTTCCAACCTTTCATCCTTCAAACCTAAGTGGCATGAACCACCATCATCAACATAATATTGCCTTGAAAGTTCTACAACAGCTCTGGCAGCTAGGCTTGCATATTCTACAAACTCAGCCGCTGCTTGAGCAGCAGAGGTAGCATCCTTAAATTTCATGTTCCAATTCTGCCTGCCAACAGAAAAATTACCATTACCATCTCTAGGAAATGATTGCCCATGTTCCAACCTTTCATCCTTGAAACCTAAGTGGCATGAACCACCATCATCAACAAAATATTGCCTTGAAAGTTCTACAACAACTCTGGCAGCTAAGCTTGCATGTTCTGCAATCTCAGCCGCTGCTTGAGAAGTAGAGGTAGCATTCTTAAATTTCATGTTCCAATTCTGCCTGCAAACAGAAAAATTACCATTCACATCTCTAGGAAATGATTGCCCATGTTCAAACCTTTCATCCTTGAAACCTAAGTGGCATGAACCACCATCATCAACTCAATATTGCCTTGAAAGTTCTACAACAACTCTGGCAGCTAGGCTAGAATATTATGCAAATTCAGCCGCTGCTTGAGCAGCAGAGGTAGCATCCTTAAATTTTATGTTGCAATTTCGCCTGCCAACAAAAAAATTACCATTACCATCTTTAGGAAATGATTGCCCATGTTCCAACCTTTCATCCTTGAAACCTAAGTGGCATGAACCACCATCATCCACACAATATTGCCTTGAAAGTTCTACAACAGCTCTGGTAGCTGGGCTTGCATGTTCTACAAACTCAGCCGCTTCTTGAGCAGCAGAGGTAGCATCCTTAAATTTCATGTTCCAATTCTGCCTGCCAACAGAAAAATTACCATTACCATCTCTAGGAAATGATTGCCCATGTTCCAACCTTTCATCCTTGAAACCTAAGTGGCATGAACCACCATCATGAATAAAATATTACCTTGAAAGATCTACAACAGCTCTTGTAGCTAAGCTTGCATGTTCTGCAAACTCAGCCACTGCTTGAGCAGCAGAGGTAGCATTCTTAAATTTCATGTTCCAATTCTGCCAGCCAACAGAAAAATTACCATTAACATCTCTAGGAAATGATTGCCCATGTTCAAACCATTTATCCTTGAAACCTAAGTGGCATGAACCACCATCATCAACTCAATATTGCCTTGAAAGTTCTACAACAACTCTGGCAGCTAGGCTTGAATGTTATGCAAACTCAGCCGCTACTTGAGCAGGAGAGGTAGCATCCTTAAATTTTATGTTCCAATTTAGCCTGCCAACAGAAAAATTACCATTACCATCTCTAGGAAATGATTGCCCATGTTCCAACCTTTCATCTTTGAAACCTAAGTGGCATGAACCACCATCATCAACACAATATTGCCTTTAAAGTTCTACAACAGCTATGGCAGCTAGGCTTGCATGTTCTGCAAACTCAGCCGCTGCTTGATAAGCAGAGGTAGCATCCCTAAATTTCATGTTCCAATTCTGCCTGCCAACAGAAAAATTACCATAACCTTCTCAAGGAAATAATTGCCCTTGTTCCAACCTTTCATCCTTGAAACCTAAGTGGTATGAACCACCACCATCAACACAATATTGCCTCTAAAGTTCTACAACAGCTCTGGCAGCTAGGCTTGCATATTCTGCAAACTCAGCCGTTGCTTGAGCAGCAGAGGTAGCATCCATAAATTTCATGTTCCAATTCTGCCTACCAACAGAAAAATTACCATTACCATCTCCAGGAAATGATTGCCCTTGTTCCAACCTTTCATCCTTGAAACCTAAGTGGCATGAACCACCATCATCATCACAATATTGCCTTGAAAGTTCTACAACAGCTCTGGCATCTAGGCTTGCATATCTTGCAAACTCAGCCACTGCTTGAGCAGCATAGGTAGCATCCATAAATTTCATGTTCCAATTCTGCCTGCCAACAGAAAAATTACCATTACCATCTCCAGGAAATGATTGCCCATGTTCAAACCTTTCATCCTTGAAACCTAAGTGGCATGAACCACCATCATCAACACAATATTGCCTTGAAAGTTCTACAATAACTCTGGCAGCTAGGCTTGAATGTTATGCAAATTCAGCCGCTACTTGAGAAGCAGAGGTAGCATCCTTAAATTTCATGTTCCAATTCTGCCTGCAAACAGAAATATTACCATTCACATCTCTAGGAAATGATTGCCCATGTTCCAACCTTTCATCCTTGAAACCTAAGTGGCATGAACCACCATCATCAACAAAATATTGCCTTGAATGTTCTACAACAGCTCTGGCAGCTAAGTTTGCATGTTCTGCAATCTCAGCCGCTGCTTGAGCAGCAGTGGTAGCATTCTTAAATTTTATGTTCCAATTTCGCTTGCCAACAGAAAAATTACCATTACCATCTCTAGGAAATGATTGCCTATGTTCAAACCATTCATCCTTGAAACCTAAGTGGCATGAACCACCATCATCCACACAATATTGCCTTGAAAGTTCTACAACAGCTCTGGTAGCTGGGCTTGCATGTTCTATAAACTCAGCAGCTGCTTGAGCAGCAGAGGTAGCATCCTTAAATTTCATGTTCCAATTCTGCCTGCCAACAGAAAAATTACCATTACCATCTCCAGGAAATGATTGCCCATGTTCCAACCTTTCATCCTTGAAACCTAAGTGGCATCAACCACCATCATCAACACAATATTGCCTTGAAAGTTCTACAACAGCTCTGGTAGCTGGGCTTGCATGTTCTACAAACTCAGCCGCTGCTTGAGCAGCAGAGGTAGCATCCTTAAATTTCATGTTCCAATTCTGCCTGCCAACAGAAAAATTACCATTACCATCTCTAGGAAATGATTGCCCATGTTCCAACCTTTCATCCTTGAAACCTAAGTGGCATGAACCACCATCATTAACACAATATTGCCTTGAAAGTTCTTCAATAGCTCTGGCAGCTAGGCTTGATTGTTATACAAATTCAGCCGCTGCTTGAGCAGCGGAGGTAGCATCCTTAAATTTCATGTTCCAATTTCTCCAGCCAACAGAAAAATTACCATTACTATCTCTAGGAAATGATTCCCCATGTTCAAACCTTTCATCCTTGAAACCTAAGTGGCATGAACCACCATCATCAACACAATATTGCCTTGAAAGTACTACAACAGCTCTGGCAGCTAGGCTTGCATGTTCTGCAAACTCAGCCGCTGCTTGAGTAGCAGAGATAGCATCCATAAATTTCATGTTCCAATTCTGCCTGCCAACAGAAAAATTACCATTACCATCTCCAGGAAATGATTGCCAATGTTCCAACCTTTTATCCTTGAAACCTAAGTGGCATGAACCACCATCATCGACACAATATTGCCTTAAAAGTTCTACAACAGCTCTGGCAGCTAGGCTTGAATATTCTGCAAACTCAGCCGCTGCTTGAGCAGCAGAGGTAGCATCCATAAATTTCATGTTCCAATTCTGCCTGCCAACAGAAAAATATCCATTACCATCTCCAGGAAATGATTGCCCATGTTCCAACCTATCATCCTTGAAACCTAAGCGGCATGAACCACCATCATCAACACAATATTGCCTTTAAAGTTCTACAACAGCTCTGGCAGCTAGGCTTGCATGTTCTGCAAACTCAGCCGCTGCTTGAGCAGCAGAGGTAGTAATCTTAAATTTTATGTTCCAATTCTGCCTGCCAACAGAAATGTTTCCATTACCATCTCCAGGAAATGATTGCCCATGTTCAAACCTTTCATCCTTGAAACCTAAGTGGCATGAACCACCATCATCAACACAATATTGCCTTGAAAGTTCTACAACAGCTCTGGCAGCTGGGCTTGCATGTTCTGCAAACTCAGCCGCTGCTTGAGCAGTAGAGGTAGCATCCTTAAATTTCATGTTCCAATTCTGCCTGCAAACAGAAAAATTACCATTCACATCTCTAGGAAATGATTGCCCATGTTCCAACCTTTCATCCTTGAAACCTAAGTGGCATGAACCACCATCATCAACAAAATATTGCCTTGAAAGTTCTACAACAGCTCTGGCAGCTAAGCTTGCATGTTCTGCAATCTCAGCCGCTGCTTGAGCAGCAGAGGTAGCATTCTTAAATTTTATGTTCCAATTTCGCTTGCCAACAGAAAAATTACCATTACCATCTCTAGGAAATGATTGCCTATGTTCAAACCATTCATCCTTGAAACCTAAGTGGCATAAACCACCATCATCAACACAATATTGCCTTGAAAGTTCTACAACAGCTCTGGCAGCTAGGCTTGCATATTCTGCAAACTCAGTCGCTGCTTGAGCAGTAGAGGTAGCATCCATAAATTTCATGTTCCAATTCTGCCTGCCAATAGAAAAACTACCATTACCATCTCTAGGAAATGATTGCCTATGTTCCAACCTTTCATCCTTGAAACCTAAGTGGCATGAACCACCATCATCGACACAATATTGCCTTGAAAGTTCTACAACAGCTCTGGTAGCTGGGCTTGCATGTTCTACAAACTCAGCCGCTGCTTGAGCAGCAGAGGTAGCATCCTTAAATTTCATGTTCCAATTCTTCCTGCCAACAGAAAAATTACCATTACCATCTCCAGGAAATGATTGCCCATGTTCCAACCTTTCATCCTTGAAACCTAAGTGGCATGAACCACCATCATCAACACAATATTGCTTTGAAAGTTCTACAACAGCTCTGACAGCTAGTCTTGCATGTTCTGCAAACTCAGCCGCTGCTTGAGCAGCAGAGGTAGCATCCATAAATTTCATGTTCCAATTCTGCCTGCTAACAGAAAAATTACCATTACCATCTCCAGGAAATGATTGCCCATGTTCCAACCTTTCATCCTTGAAACCTAAGTGGCATGAACCACCATCATCAACACAATATTGCCTTGAAAGTTCTACAACAGCTCTGGCAGCTAGGCTGGCATATTCTGCAAACTCAGTCGCTGCTTGAACAGCAGAGGTAGCATCCATAAATTTCATGTTCCAATTCTGCCTGCCAATAGAAAAATTACCATTACCATCTCTAGGAAATGATTGCCCATGTTCCAAACTTTCATCCTTGAAACCTAAGTGGCATGAACCACCATCATCGACACAATATTGCCTTGAAAGTTCTACAACAGCTCTGGCAGCTAGGCTTGCATATTCTGCAAACTCAGCCGCTGCTTGACCAGCAGAGGTAGCATCCATAAATTTCATGTTCCAATTCTGCCTGCCAACAGAAAAATTACCATTACCATCTCCAGGAAATGATTGCCCATGTTCCAACCTTTCATCCTTGAAACCTAAGCGGCATGAACCACCATCATCAACACAATATTGCCTTTAAAGTTCTACAACAGCTCTGGCAGCTAGGCTTGCATGTTCTGCAAACTCAGCCGCTGCTTGAGCAGCAGAGGTAGCAATCTTAAATTTTATGTTCCATTTCTGCCTGCCAATAGAAATGTTTCCATTACCATCTCCAGGAAATGATTGCCCATGTTCAAACCTTTCATCCTTGAAACCTAAGTGGCATGAACCACCATCATCAACACAATATTGCCTTGAAAGTTCTACAACAGCTCTGGCAGCTAAGCTTACATGTTCTGTAAATTCAGCCACTGCTTGAGCAGCAGAGGTAGCATCCTTAAATTTCATGTTCCAATTCTGCCTGCCAACAGAAAAATTACCATTACCATCTCTAGGAAATGATTGCCCATGTTCCAACCTTTCATCCTCTAAATCTAAGTGGCATGAACCACCATCATCAACACAATATTGCCTTGAAAGTTCTACAACAGCTCTGGTAGCTGGGTTTGCATGTTCTACAAACTCAGCCGCTGCTTGAGCAGCAGAGGTAGCATCCTTAAATTTCATGTTCCAATTTCGCCTGCCAACAGAAAAACTACCATTACCATCTCTAGGAAATGATTGCCTATGTTCTAACCTTTCATCCTTGAAACCTAAGTGGCATGAACCACCATCATCAACACAATATTGCCTTGAAAGTTCTACAACAGCTCTGGCATCTAGGCTTGCATATTCTGCAAACTCAGCCGCTGCTTGAGCAGCAGAGGTAGCATCCTTAAATTTCATGTTCCAATTCTGCCTGCCAACAGAAAAATTACCATTACCATCTCTAGGAAATGATTGCCCATGTTCCAACCTTTCATCCTTGAAACCTAAGTGGCATGAACCACCATCATCAACACAATATTGCCTTGAAAGTTCTACAACAGCTCTGGCAGCTGGGCTTGCATGTTCTACAAACTCAGCCGCTGCTTGAGCAGCAGAGGTAGCATCCTTAAATTTCATGTTCCAATTCTGCCTGCCAACAGAAAAATTACCATTACCATCTCCAGGAAATGATTGCCCATGTTCCAACCTTTCATCCTTGAAACCTAAGTGGCATGAACCACCATCATCAACACAATATTGCCTTGAAAGTTCTACAACAGCTCTGGCAGCTAGGCTTGCATGTTCTGCAAACTCAGCCGCTGCTTGAGCAGCAGAGGTAGCATCCTTAAATTTCATGTTCCAATTCTGCCTGCCAACAGAAAAATTACCATTACCATCTCCAGGAAATGATTGCCCATGTTCCAACCTTTCATCCTTGAAACCTAAGTGGCAGGAACCACCATCATCAACACAATATTGCCTTGAAAGTTCTACAACAGCTCTGGCAGCTAGGCTTGCATATTCTGCAAACTCAGTCACTGCTTGAGCAGCAGAGGTAGCATCCATAAATTTCATGTTCCAATTCTGCCTGCCAATAGAAAAATTACCATTACCATCTCCAGGAAATGATTGCCCATGTTCCAACCTTTCATCCTTGAAACCTAAGTGGCATGAACCACCATCATCGACACAATATTGCCTTGAAAGTTCTACAACAGCTCTGGCGGCTAGGCTTGCATATTCTGCAAACTCAGCCGCTGCTTGAGCAGCAGAGGTAGCATCCATAAATTTCATGTTCCAATTCTGCCTGCCAATAGAAAAATTACCATTACCATCTCCAGGAAATGATTGCCCATGTTCCAACCTTTCATCCTTGAAACCTAAGCGGCATGAACCACCATCATCAACACAATATTGCCTTTAAAGTTCTACAACAGCTCTGGCAGCTAGGCTTGCATGTTCTGCAAACTCAGCCGCTGCTTGAGCAGCAGAGGTAGTAATCTTAAATTTTATGTTCCAATTCTGCCTGCCAATAGAAATATTTCCATTACCATCTCCAAGAAATGATTGCCCATGTTCAAACCTTTCATCCTTGAAACCTAAGTGGCATGAACCACCATCATCAACACAATATTGCCTTGAAAGTTCTACAACAGCTGTGGCAACTAAGCTTGCATGTTCTGTAAATTCAGCCGCTGCTTGAGCAGCAGAGGTAGCATCCTTAAATTTCATGTTCCAATTCTGCCTGCCAACAGAAAAATTACCATTACCATCTCTAGGAAATGATTGCCCATGTTCCAACCTTTCATCCTTGAAACCTAAGTGGCATGAACCACCATCATCAACACAATATTGCCTTGAAAGTTCTACAACAGCTCTGGTAGCTGGGCTTGCATGTTCTACAAACTCAGCCGCTGCTTGAGCAGCAGAGGTAGCATCCTTAAATTTCATGTTCCAATTCTGCTTGCCAACAGAAAAATTACCATTACCATCTCCAGGAAATGATTGCCCATGTTCCAACCTTTCATCCTTGAACCCTAAGTGGCATGAACCACCATCATCAACACAATATTGCTTTGAAAGTTCTACAACAGCTCTGGCAGCTAGTCTTGCATGTTCTGCAAACTCAGCCGCTGCTTGAGCAGCAGAGGTAGCATCCATAAATTTCATGTTCCAATTCTGCCTGCTAACAGAAAAATTACCATTACCATCTCCAGGAAATGATTGCCCATGTTCCAACCTTTCATCCTTGAAACCTAATGGCATGAACCACCATCATCAACACAATATTGCCTTGAAAGTTCTACAACAGCTCTGGCAGCTAGGCTTGCATATTCTGCAAACTCAGTCGCTGCTTGAGCAGCAGAGGTAGCATCCATAAATTTCATGTTCCAATTTCGCCTGCCAACAGAAAAACTACCATTACCATCTCTAGGAAATGATTGCCCATGTTCCAACCTTTCATCCTTGAACCCTAAGTGGCATGAACCACCATCATCAACACAATATTGCTTTGAAAGTTCTACAACAGCTCTGACAGCTAGTCTTGCATGTTCTGCAAACTCAGCCGCTGCTTGAGCAGCAGAGGTAGCATCCATAAATTTCATGTTCCAATTCTGCCTGCTAACAGAAAAATTACCATTACCATCTCCAGGAAATGATTGCCCATGTTCCAACCTTTCATCCTTGAAACCTAATGGCATGAACCACCATCATCAACACAATATTGCCTTGAAAGTTCTACAACAGCTCTGGCAGCTAGGCTTGCATATTCTGCAAACTCAGTCGCTGCTTGAGCAGCAGAGGTAGCATCCATAAATTTCATGTTCCAATTTCGCCTGCCAACAGAAAAACTACCATTACCATCTCTAGGAAATGATTGCCTATGTTCCAACCTTTCATCCTTGAAACCTAAGTGGCATGAACCACCATCATCAACAAAATATTGCCTTGAAAGTTCTACAACAACTCTGGCAGCAGGGCTTGCATGTTCTACAAACTCAGCCGTTGCTTGAGCAGCAGAGGTAGCATCCTTAAATTTCATGTTCCAATTCTGCCTGCCAACAGAAAAATTACCATTACCATCTCTAGGAAATGATTGCCCATGTTCCAACCTTTCATCCTTGAAACCTAAGTGGCATGAACCACCATCATCAACACAATATTGCCTTGAAAGTTCTACAATAGCTCTGGCAGCTGGGCTTGCATGTTCTACAAACTCAGCCGCTGCTTGAGCAGCAGAGGTAGCATCCTTAAATTTCATGATCCAATTCTGCCTGCCAACAGAAAAATTACCATTACCATCTCTAGGAAATGATTGCCCATGTTCCAACCTTTCATCCTTGAAACCTAAGTGGCATGAACCACCATCATCAACACAATATTGCTTTGAAAGTTCTACAACAGCTCTGACAGCTAGTCTTGCATGTTCTGCAAACTCAGCCGCTGCTTGAGCAGCAGAGGTAGCATCCATAAATTTCATGTTCCAATTCTGCCTGCTAACAGAAAAATTACCATTACCATCTCCAGGAAATGATTGCCCATGTTCCAACCTTTCATCCTTAAAATCTAATGGCATGAACCACCATCATCAACATAATATTGCCTTGAAAGTTCTACAACAGCTCTGGCAGCTAGGCTTGCATATTCTGCAAACTCAGTCGCTGCTTGAGCAGCAGAGGTAGCATCCATAAATTTCATGTTCCAATTCTGCCTGCCAATAGAAAAACTACCATTACCATCTCTAGGAAATGATTGCCTATGTTCCAACCTTTCATCCTTGAAACCTAAGTGGCATGAACCACCATCATCAACAAAATATTGCCTTGAAAGTTCTACAACAACTCTGGCAGCAGGGTTTGCATGTTCTACAAACTCAGCCGCTGCTTGACCAGCAGAGGTAGCATCCTTAAATTTCATGTTCCAATTTCGCCTGCCAACAGAAAAACTACCATTACCAACTCTAGGAAATGATTGCCTATGTTCCAACCTTTCATCCTTGAAACCTAAGTGGCATGAACCACCATCATCAACAAAATATTGCCTTGAAAGTTCTACAACAACTCTGGCAGCAGGGCTTGCATGTTCTACAAACTCAGCCGCTGCTTGAGCAGCAGAGGTAGCATCCTAAAATTTCATGTTCCAATTCTGCCTGCCAACA
This sequence comes from Nicotiana tomentosiformis, assembly GCF_000390325.3. Lineage (NCBI taxonomy): Eukaryota > Viridiplantae > Streptophyta > Magnoliopsida > Solanales > Solanaceae > Nicotiana > Nicotiana tomentosiformis. The sequence goes on from NW_027174591.1 coordinate 114,315, forward strand.
GAAAAATTACCGTTACCATCTCTAGGAAATGATTGCCCATGTTCCAACCTTTCATCCTTGAAACCTAAGTGGCATGAACCACCATCATCAACACAATATTTCCTTGAAAGTTCTACAACAGCTCTGGTAGCTGGGCTTGCATGTTCTACAAACTCAGCCGCTGCTTGAGCAGCAGAGGTAGCATCCTTAAATTTCATGTTCCAATTCTGCCTGCCAACAGAAAAATTACCATTACCATCTCCAGGAAATGATTGCCCATGTTCCAACCTTTCATCCTTGAAACCTAAGTGGCATGAACCACCATCATCGACACAATATTGCCTTGAAAGTTCTACAACAGCTCTGGCAGCTAGGCTTGCATATTCTGCAAACTCAGCCGCTGCTTGAGCAGCAGAGGTAGCATCCTTAAATTTCATATTCCAATTCAGCCTGCCAACAGAAAAATTACCATTACCATCTCCAGGAAATGATTGCCCATGTTCCAACCTTTCATCCTTGAAACCTAAGTGGCATGAACCACCATCATCAACACAATATTGCCTTGAAAGTTCTACAACAGCTCTGGTAGCTGGGCTTGCATGTTCTACAAACTCAACCGCTGCTTGAGCAGCAGAAGTAGCATCCTTAAATTTCATATTCCAATTCTGCCTGCCAACAGAAAAATTACCATTACCATCTCCAGGAAATGATTGCCCATGTTCCAACCTTTCATCCTTGAAACCTAAGTGGCATGAACCACCATCATCAACACAATATTGCTTTGAAAGTTCTACAACAGCTCTGACAGCTAGTCTTGCATGTTCTGCAAACTCAGCCGCTGCTTGAGCAGCAGAGGTAGCATCCATAAATTTCATGTTCCAATTCTGCCTGCTAACAGAAAAATTACCATTACCATCTCCAGGAAATGATTGCCCATGTTCCAACCTTTCATCATTGAAACCTAATGGCATGAACCACCATCATCAACACAATATTGCCTTGAAAGTTCTACAACAGCTCTGGCAGCTAGGCTTGCATATTCTGCAAACTCAGTCGCTGCTTGAGCAGCAGAGGTAGCATCCATAAATTTCATGTTCCAATTCTGCCTGCCAATAGAAAAATTACCATTACCATCTCCAGGAAATGATTGCCCATGTTCCAACCTTTCATCCTTGAAACCTAAGTGGCATGAACCACCATCATCGACACAATATTGCCTTGAAAGTTCTACAACAGCTCTGGCAACTAAGCTTGCATGTTCTGTAAATTCAGCCGCTGCTTGAGCAGCAGAGGTAGCATCCTTAAATTTCATGTTCCAATTCTGCCTGCCAACAGAAAAATTACAATTACCATCTCTAGGAAATGATTGCCCATGTTCCAACCTTTCATCCTCTAAATCTAAGTGGCATGAACCACCATCATCAACACAATATTGCCTTGAAAGTTCTACAACAGCTCAGGTAGCTGGGTTTGCATGTTCTACAAACTCAGCCGCTGCTTGAGCAGCAGAGGTAGCATCCTTAAATTTCATGTTCCAATTTCGCCTGCCAACAGAAAAACTACCATTACCATCTCTAGGAAATGATTGCCTATGTTCCAACCTTTCATCCTTGAAACCTAAGTGGCATGAACCACCATCATCAACAAAATATTGCCTTGAAAGTTCTACAACAACTCTGGCAGCAGGGCTTGCATGTTCTACAAACTCAGCCGTTGCTTGAGCAGCAGAGGTAGCATCCTTAAATTTCATGTTCCAATTCTGCCTGCCAACAGAAAAATTACCATTACCATCTCTAGGAAATGATTGCCCATGTTCCAACCTTTCATCCTTGAAACCTAAGTGGCATGAACCACCATCATCAACACAATATTGCCTTGAAAGTTCTACAACAGCTCTGGTAGCTGGGCTTGCATGTTCTACAAACTCAGCCACTGCTTGAGCAGCAGAGGTAGCATCCTTAAATTTCATGTTCCAATTCTGCCTGCCAACAGAAAAATTACCATTACCATCTCCAGGAAATGATTGCCTATGTTCCAACCTTTCATCCTTGAAACCTAAGTGGCATGAACCACCATCATCAACACAATATTGCTTTGAAAGTTCTACAACAGCTCTGACAGCTAGTCTTGCATGTTCTGCAAACTCAGCCGCTGCTTGAGCAGCAGAGGTAGCATCCATAAATTTCATGTTCCAATTCTGCCTGCTAACAGAAAAATTACCATTACCATCTCCAGGAAATGATTGCCCATGTTCCAACCTTTCATCCTTGAAACCTAATGGCATGAACCACCATCATCAACACAATATTGCCTTGAAAGTTCTACAACAGCTCTGGCAGCTAGGCTTGCATATTCTGCAAACTCAGTCGCTGCTTGAGCAGCAGAGGTAGCATCCATAAATTTCATGTTCCAATTCTGCCTGCCAATAGAAAAATTACCATTACCATCTCCAGGAAATGATTGCCCATGTTCCAACCTTTCATCCTTGAAACCTAAGTGGCATGAACCACCATCATCGACACAATATTGCCTTGAAAGTTCTACAATAGCTCTGGCAGCTAGGCTTGCATATTCTACAAACTCAGCCGCTGCTTGAGCAGCAGAGGTAGCATCCATAAATTTCATGTTCCAATTCTGCCTGCCAACAGAAAAATTACCATTACCATCTCCAGGAAATGATTGCCCATGTTCCAACCTTTCATCCTTGAAACCTAAGCGGCATAAACCACCATCATCAACACAATATTGCCTTTAAAGTTCTACAACAGCTCTGGCAGCTAGGCTTGCATGTTCTGCAAAATCAGCCGCTGCTTGAGCAGCAGAGGTAGTAATCTTAAATTTTATGTTCCAATTCTGCCTGCCAATAGAAATGTTTCCATTACCATCTCCAGGAAATGATTGCCCATGTTCAAACCTTTCATCCTTGAAACCTAAGTGGCATGAACCACCATCATCAACACAATATTGCCTTGAAAGTTCTACAACAGCTCTGGCAGCTAAGCTTGCATGTTCTGTAAATTCAGCCGCTGCTTGAGCAACAGAGGTAGCATCCATAAATTTCATGTTCCAATTCTGCCTACCAACAGAAAAATTACCATTACCATCTCTAGGAAATGATTGCCCATGTTCCAACCTTTCATCCTTTAAATCTAAGTGGCATGAACCACCATCATCAACACAATATTGCCTTGAAAGTTCTACAACAGCTCTGGTAGCTGGGTTTGCATGTTCTTCAAACTCAGCCGCTGCTTGAGCAGCAGAGGTAGCATCCTTAAATTTCATGTTCCAATTTCGCCTGCCAGCAGAAAAACTACCATTACCATCTCTAGGAAATGATTGCCTATGTTCCAACCTTTCATCCTTGAAACCTAAGTGGCATGAACCACCATCATCAACAAAATATTGCCTTGAAATTTCTACAACAACTCTGGCAGCAGGGCTTGCATGTTCTACAAACTCAGCCGCTGCTTGAGCAGCAGAGGTAGCATTCTTAAATTTCATGTTCCAATTCTGCCTGCCAACAGAAAAATTACCATTAACATCTCTAGGAAATGATTGCCCATGTTCAAACCTTTCATCCTTGAAACCTAAGTGGCATGAACCACCATCATCAACTAATATTTCCTTGAAAGTTCTACAACAGCTCTGGCAGTTAGGCTTGCATGTTCTGTAAACTCAGCTGCTGCTTGAGCAGCAGAGGTAGCATCCTTAAATTTCATGTTCCTATTCTGCCTGCCAACAGAAAAATTACCATTACCATCTCTAGGAAATGATTGCCCATGTTCCAACCTTTCATCCTCTAAATCTAAGTGGCATGAACCACCATCATCAACACAATATTGCCTTGAAAGTTCTACAACAGCTCTGGTAGCTGGGTTTGCATGTTCTACAAACTCAGCCGCTGCTTGAGCAGCAGAGGTAGCATCCTTAAATTTCATGTTCCAATTTCGCCTGCCAACAGAAAAACTACCATTACCATCTCTAGGAAATGATTGCCTATGTTCCAACCTTTCATCCTTGAAACCTAAGTGGCATGAACCACCATCATCAACAAAATATTGCCTTGAAAGTTCTACAACAACTCTGGCAGCAGGGCTTGCATGTTCTACAAACTCAGCCGCTGCTTGAGCAGCAGAGGTAGCATCCTTAAATTTCATGTTCCAATTCTACCTGCCAACAGAAAAATTACCATTACCATCTCTAGGAAATGATTACCCATGTTCAAACCTTTCATCCTTGAAACCTAAGTGGCATGAACCACCATCATCAACTAAATATTGCCTTGAAAGTTCTACAACAGCTCTGGTAGCTAAGCTTGCATGTTCTGCAAACTCAGCCACTGCTTGAGCAGCAGAGGTAGCATTCTTAAATTTCATGTTCCAATTATGCCTGCCAACAGAAAAATTACCATTAACATCTCTAGGAAATGATTGCCCATGTTCAAACCTTTCATCCTTGAAACCTAAGTGGCATGAACCACTATCATCAACATAATATTTCCTTGAAAGTTCTACAACAGCTCTGGCAGTTAGGCTTGCATGTTCTGTAAACTCAGCTGCTGCTTGAGCAGCAGAGGTAGCATCCTTAAATTTCATGTTCCTATTCTGCCTGCCAACAGAAAAATTACCATTACCATCTCTAGGAAATGATTGCCCATGTTCCAACATTTCATCCTTGAAACCTAAGTGGCATGAACCACCATCATCAACACAATATTGCCTCTAAAGTTCTACAACATCTCTGGCAGCTAGGCTTGCATATTCTGCAAACTCAGCCGTTGCTTGAGCAGCAGAGGTAGCATCCATAAATTTGATGTTCCAATTCTGCCTGCTAACAGAAAAATTACCATTACCATCTCCAGGAAATGATTGCCCATGTTCCAACCTTTCATCCTTGAAACCTAATAGCATGAACCACCATCATCAACACAATATTGCCTTGAAAGTTCTACAACAGCTCTGGCAGCTAGGCTTGCATATTCTGCAAACTCAGTCGCTGCTTGAGCAGCAGAGGTAGCATCCATAAATTTCATGTTCCAATTCTGCCTGCCAATAGAAAAATTACCATTACCATCTCCAGGAAATGATTGCCCATGTTCCAACCTTTCATCCTTGAAACCTAAGTGGCATGAACCACCATCATCGACACAATATTGCCTTGAAAGTTCTACAACAGCTCTGGCAGCTAGGCTTGCATATTCTGCAAACTCAGCCGCTGCTTGAGCAGCAGAGGTAGTAATCTTAAATTTTATGTTCCAATTCTGCCTGCCAATAGAAATGTTTCCATTACCATCTCCAGGAAATGATTGCCCATGTTCAAACCTTTCATCCTTGAAACCTAAGTGGCATGAACCACCATCATCAACAAAATATTGCCTTGAAAGTTCTACAACAACTCTGGCAGCAGGGCTTGCATGTTCTACAAACTCAGCCGCTGCTTGAGCAGCAGAGGTAGCATCCTTAAATTTCATGTTCCAATTCTACCTGCCAACAGAAAAATTACCATTAAAATCTCTAGGAAATGATTGCCCATGTTCAAACCTTTCATCCTTGAAACCTAAGTGGCATGAACCACTATCATCAACATAATATTTCCTTGAAAGTTCTACAACAGCTCTGGCAGTTAGGCTTGCATGTTCTGTAAACTCAGCTGCTGCTTGAGCAGCAGAGGTAGCATCCTTAAATTTCATGTTCCTATTCTGCCTGCCAACAGAAATATTACCATTACCATCTCTAGGAAATTATTGCCCATGTTCCAACCTTTCATCCTTGAAACCTAAGTGGCATGAACCACCATCATCAACACAATATTGCCTCTAAAGTTCTACAACATCTCTGGCAGCTAGGCATGCATATTCTGCAAACTCAGCCGTTGCTTGAGCAGCAGAGGTAGCATCCATAAATTTCATGTTCCAATTCTGCCTACCAAAAGAAAAATTACCATTACCATCTCTAGGAAATGATTGCCAATGTTCCAACCTTTCATCCTTGAAACCTAAGTGGCATGAACCACCATCATCAACACAATATTGCCTTGAAAGTTCTACAACAGCTCTGGCAGCTAGGCTTGAATATTCTGCAAACTCAGCCACTGCTTGAGCAACAGAGGTAGCATCCATAAATTTCATGTTCCAATTCTGCCTGCCAATAGAAAAATTACCATTACCATCTCCAGGAAATGATTGCCCATGTTCCTACCTTTCATCCTTGAAACCTAAGTGGCATGAACCACCATCATCTACACAATATTGCCTAGAAAGTTCTACAACAGCTCTGGTAGCTAGGCTTGCATGCTTTGCAAACTCAGCCGCTGCTTGAGCAGCAGAGGTAGCATCCTTAAATTTCATGTTCCAATTTCGCCTGCCAACAGAAAAACTACCATTACCATCTCTAGGAAATGATTGCCTATGTTCCAACCTTTCATCCTTGAAACCTAAGTGGCATGAACCACCATCATCAACAAAATATTGCCTTGAAAGTTCTACAACAACTCTGGCAGCAGGGCTTGCATGTTCTACAAACTCAGCCGCTGCTTGAGCAGCAGAGGTAGCATCCTTAAATTTCATGTTCCAATTCTACCTGCCAACAGAAAAATTACCATTACCATCTCTAGGAAATGATTACCCATGTTCAAACCTTTCATCCTTGAAACCTAAGTGGCATGAACCACCATCATCAACTAAATATTGCCTTGAAAGTTCTACAACAGCTCTGGTAGCTAAGCTTGCATGTTCTGCAAACTCAGCCACTGCTTGACCAGCAGAGGTAGCATTCTTAAATTTCATGTTCCAATTCTGCCTGCTAACAGAAAAATTACCATTAACATCTCTAGGAAATGATTGCCCATGTTCAAACCTTTCATCCTTGAAACCTATGTGGCATGAACCACTATCATCAACATAATATTTCCTTGAAAGTTCTACAACAGCTCTGGCAGTTAGGCTTGCATGTTCTGTAAACTCAGCTGCTGCTTGAGCAGCAGAGGTAGCATCCTTAAATTTCATGTTCCTATTCTGCCTGCCAACAGAAAAATTACCATTACCATCTCTAGGAAATGATTGCCCATGTTCCAACCTTTCATCCTTGAAACCTAAGTGGCATGAACCACCATCATCAACACAATATTGCCTCTAAAGTTCTACAACATCTCTGGCAGCTAGGCTTGCATATTCTGCAAACTCAGCCGTTGCTTGAGCAGCAGAGGTAGCATCCATAAATTTCATGTTCCAATTCTGCCTGCCAACAGAAAAATTACCGTTACCATCTCTAGGAAATGATTGCCCATGTTCCAACCTTTCATCCTTGAAACCTAAGTGGCATGAACCACCATCATCAACACAATATTTCCTTGAAAGTTCTACAACAACTCTGGTAGCTGGGCTTGCATGTTCTACAAACTCAGCCGCTGCTTGAGCAGCAGAGGTAGCATCCTTAAATTTCATGTTCCAATTCTGCCTGCCAACAGAAAAATTACCATTACCATCTCCAGGAAATGATTGCCCATGTTCCAACCTTTCATCCTTGAAACCTAAGTGGCATGAACCACCATCATCGACACAATATTGCCTTGAAAGTTCTACAACAGCTCTGGCAGCTAGGCTTGCATATTCTGCAAACTCAGCCGCTGCTTGAGCAGCAGAGGTAGCATCCTTAAATTTCATATTCCAATTCAGCCTGCCAACAGAAAAATTACCATTACCATCTCCAGGAAATGATTGCCCATGTTCCAACCTTTCATCCTTGAAACCTAAGTGGCATGAACCACCATCATCAACACAATATTGCCTTGAAAGTTCTACAACAGCTCTGGTAGCTGGGCTTGCATGTTCTACAAACTCAACCGCTGCTCTTGAGCAGCAGAGGTAGCATCCTTAAATTTCATATTCCAATTCTGCCTGCCAACAGAAAAATTACCATTACCATCTCCAGGAAATGATTGCCCATGTTCCAACCTTTCATCCTTGAAACCTAAGTGGCATGAACCACCATCATCAACACAATATTGCTTTGAAAGTTCTACAACAGCTCTGACAGCTAGTCTTGCATGTTCTGCAAACTCAGCCGCTGCTTGAGCAGCAGAGGTAGCATCCATAAATTTCATGTTCCAATTCTGCCTGCTAACAGAAAAATTACCATTACCATCTCCAGGAAATGATTGCCCATGTTCCAACCTTTCATCATTAAAACCTAAGTGGCATGAACCACCATCATCAACACAATATTGCCTTGAAAGTTCTACAACAGCTCTGGCAGCTAGGCTTGCATATTCTGCAAACTCAGCCGCTGCTTGAGCAGCAGAGGTAGCATCCATAAATTTCATGTTCCAATTCTGCCTGCCAATAGAAAAATTACCATTACCATCTCCAGGAAATGATTGCCCATGTTCCAACCTTTCATCCTTGAAACCTAAGTGGCATGAACCACCATCATCGACACAATATTGCCTTGAAAGTTCTACAACAGCTCTGGCAACTAAGCTTGCATGTTCTGTAAATTCAGCCGCTGCTTGAGCAGCAGAGGTAGCATCCTTAAATTTCATGTTCCAATTCTGCCTGCCAACAGAAAAATTACCATTACCATCTCTAGGAAATGATTGCCCATGTTCCAACCTTTCATCCTCTAAATCTAAGTGGCATGAACCACCATCATCAACACAATATTGCCTTGAAAGTTCTACAACAGCTCTGGTAGCTGGGTTTGCATGTTCTACAAACTCAGCCGCTGCTTGAGCAGCAGAGGTAGCATCCTTAAATTTCATGTTCCAATTTCGCCTGCCAACAGAAAAACTACCATTACCATCTCTAGGAAATGATTGCCTATGTTCCAACCTTTCATCCTTGAAACCTAAGTGGCATGAACCACCATCATCAACAAAATATTGCCTTGAAAGTTCTACAACAACTCTGGCAGCAGGGCTTGCATGTTCTACAAACTCAGCCGCTGCTTGAGCAGCAGAGGTAGCATCCTTAAATTTCATGTTCCAATTCTACCTGCCAACAGAAAAATTACCATTACCATCTCTAGGAAATGATTACCCATGTTCAAACCTTTTATCCTTGAAACCTAAGTGGCATGAACCACCATCATCAACTAAATATTGCCTTGAAAGTTCTACAACAGCTCTGGTAGCTAAGCTTGCATGTTCTGCAAACTCAGCCACTGCTTGAGCAACAGAGGTAGCATTCTTAAATTTCATGTTCCAATTCTGCCTGCCAATAGAAAAATTACCATTAACATCTCTAGGAAATGATTGCCCATGTTCAAACCTTTCATCCTTGAAACCTAAGTGGCATGAACCACTATCATCAACATAATATTTCCTTGAAAGTTCTACAACAGCTCTGGCAGTTAGGCTTGCATGTTCTGTAAACTCAGCTGCTGCTTGAGCAGCAGAGGTAGCATCCTTAAATTTCATGTTCCTATTCTGCCTGCCAACAGAAAAATTACCATTACCATCTCTAGGAAATGATTGCCCATGTTCCAACATTTCATCCTTGAAACCTAAGTGGCATGAACCACCATCATCAACACAATATTGCCTCTAAAGTTCTACAACATCTCTGGCAGCTAGGCTTGCATATTCTGCAAACTCAGCCGTTGCTTGAGCAGCAGAGGTAGCATCCTTAAATTTCATGTTCCAATTCTGCCTACCAACAGAAAAATTACCATTACCATCTCCAGGAAATGATTGCCAATGTTCCAACCTTTCATCCTTGAAACCTAAGTGGCATGAACCACCATCATCAACACAATATTGCATTGAAAGTTCTACAACAGCTCTGGCAGCTAGGCTTGAATATTCTGCAAACTCAGCCACTGCTTGAGCAACAGAGGTAGCATCCATAAATTTCATTTTCCAATTCTGCCTGCCAATAGAAAAATTACCATTACCATCTCCAGGAAATGATTGCCCATGTTCCTACCTTTCATCCTTGAAACCTAAGTGGCATGAACCACCATCATCTACACAATATTGCCTAGAAAGTTCTACAACAGCTCTGGTAGCTAGGCTTGCATGCTTTGCAAACTCAGCCGCTGCTTGAGCAGCAGAGGTAGCATCCTTAAATTTCATGTTCCAATTTCGCCTGCCAACAGAAAAACTACCATTACCATCTCTAGGAAATGATTGCCTATGTTCCAACCTTTCATCCTTGAAACCAAGTGGCATGAACCACCATCATCAACAAAATATTGCCTTGAAAGTTCTACAACAACTTTGGCAGCAGGGCTTGCATGTTCTACAAACTCAGCCGCTGCTTGAGCAGCAGAGGTAGCATCCTTAAATTTCATGTTCCAATTCTACCTGCCAACAGAAAAATTACCATTACCATCTCTAGGAAATGATTACCCATGTTCAAACCTTTCATCCTTGAAACCTAAGTGGCATGAACCACCATCATCAACTAAATATTGCCTTGAAAGTTCTACAACAGCTCTGGTAGCTAAGCTTGCATGTTCTGCAAACTCAGCCACTGCTTGACCAGCAGAGGTAGCATTCTTAAATTTCATGTTCCAATTCTGTCTGCCAACAGAAAAATTACCATTAACATCTCTAGGAAATGATTGCCCATGTTCAAACCTTTCATCCTTGCAACCTAAGTGGCATGAACCACTATCATCAACATAATATTTCCTTGAAAGTTCTACAACAGCTCTGGCAGTTAGGCTTGCATGTTCTGTAAACACAGCTGCTGCTTGAGCAGCAGAGGTAGCATCCTTAAATTTCATGTTCCTATTCTGCCTGCCAACAGAAAAATTACCATTACCATCTCTAGGAAATGATTGCCCATGTTCCAACCTTTCATCCTTGAAACCTAAGTGGCATGAACCACCATCATCAACACAATATTGCCTCTAAAGTTCTACAACATCTCTGGCAGCTAGGCATGCATATTCTGCAAACTCAGCCGTTGCTTGAGCAGCAGAGGTAGCATCCATAAATTTCATGTTCCAATTCTGCCTACCAAAAGAAAAATTACCATTACCATCTCCAGGAAATGATTGCCAATGTTCCAACCTTTCATCCTTGAAACCTAAGTGGCATGAACCACCATCATCAACACAATATTGCCTTGAAAGTTCTACAACAGCTCTGGCAGCTAGGCTTGAATATTCTGCAAACTCAGCCACTGCTTGAGCAACAGAGGTAGCATCCATAAATTTCATGTTCCAATTCTGCCTGCCAATAGAAAAATTACCATTACCATCTCCAGGAAATGATTGCCCATGTTCCTACCTTTCATCCTTGAAACCTAAGTGGCATGAACCACCATCATCTACACAATATTGCCTAGAAAGTTCTACAACAGCTCTGGTAGCTAGGCTTGCATGCTTTGCAAACTCAGCCGCTGCTTGAGCAGCAGAGGTAGCATCCTTAAATTTCATGTTCCAATTTCGCCTGCCAACAGAAAAACTACCATTACCATCTCTAGGAAATGATTGCCTATGTTCTAACCTTTCATCCTTGAAACCTAAGTGGCATGAACCACCATCATCAACAAAATATTGCCTTGAAAGTTCTACAACAACTCTGGCAGCAGGGCTTGCATGTTCTACAAACTCAGCCGCTGCTTGAGCAGCAGAGGTAGCATCCTTAAATTTCATGTTCCAATTCTACCTGCCAACAGAAAAATTACCATTACCATCTCTAGGAAATGATTACCCATGTTCAAACCTTTCATCCTTGAAACCTAAGTGGCATGAACCACCATCATCAACTAAATATTGCCTTGAAAGTTCTACAACAGCTCTGGTAGCTAAGCTTGCATGTTCTGCAAACTCAGCCACTGCTTGACCAGCAGAGGTAGCATTCTTAAATTTCATGTTCCAATTCTGCCTGCCAACAGAAAAATTACCATTAACATCTCTAGGAAATGATTGCCCATGTTCAAACCTTTCATCCTTGAAACCTATGTGGCATGAACCACTATCATCAACATAATATTTCCTTGAAAGTTCTACAACAGCTCTGGCAGTTAGGCTTGCATGTTCTGTAAACTCAGCTGCTGCTTGAGCAGCAGAGGTAGCATCCTTAAATTTCATGTTCCTATTCTGCCTGCCAACAGAAAAATTACCATTACCATCTCTAGGAAATGATTGCCCATGTTCCAACCTTTCATCCTTGAAACCTAAGTGGCATGAACCACCATCATCAACACAATATTGCCTCTAAAGTTCTACAACATCTCTGGCAGCTAGGCTTGCATATTCTGCAAACTCAGCCGTTGCTTGAGCAGCAGAGGTAGCATCCATAAATTTCATGTTCCAATTCTGCCTACCAACAGAAAAATTACCATTACCATCTCCAGGAAATGATTGCCAATGTTCCAACCTTTCATCCTTGAAACCTAAGTGGCATGAACCACCATCATCAACACAATATTGCCTTGAAAGTTCTACAACAGCTCTGGCAGCTAGGCTTGAATATTCTGCAAACTCAGCCACTGCTTGAGCAACAGAGGTAGCATCCATAAATTTCATGTTCCAATTCTGCCTGCCAATAGAAAAATTACCATTACCATCTCCAGGAAATGATTGCCCATGTTCCTACCTTTCATCCTTGAAACCTAAGTGGCATGAACCACCATCATCAACACAATATTGCCTTGAAAGTTCTACAACAGCTCTGGCATCTAGGCTTGCATATTCTGCAAACTCAGCCGCTGCTTGAGCAGCAGAGGTAGCATCCTTAAATTTCATGTTCCAATTCTGCCTGCCAACAGAAATGTTACCATTACCATCTCCAGAAAATGATTGCCCATGTTCAAACCTTTCATCCTTGAAACCTAAGTGGCATGAACCACCATCATCAACACAATATAACCTTGAAAGTTCTACAACAGCTCTGGCAGCTAAGCTTGCATGTTCTGTAAACTCAGCCGATGCTTGAGCAGCAGAGGTAGCATCCTTAAATTTCATGTTCCAATTCTGCCTGCCAACAGAAAAATTACCATTACCATCTCTGGGAAATGATTGCCCATGTTCCTACCTTTCATCCTTGAAACCTAAGTGGCATGAACCACCATCATCAACACAATATTGCCTTGAAAGTTCTACAACAGCTCTGGCATCTAGGCTTGCATATTCTGCAAACTCAGCCGCTGCTTGAGCAGCAGAGGTAGCATCCTTAAATTTCATGTTCCAATTCTGCCTGCCAACAGAAAAATTACCATTACCATCTCTAGGAAATGATTGCCCATGTTCCAACCTTTCATCCTTGAAACCTAAGTGGCATGAACCACCATCATCAAATAAATATTGCCTTGAAAGTTCTACAACAGCTCTGGCAGCTAGGCTTGAATGTTATGCAAACTCAGCCGCTGCTTGAGCAGCAGAGGTAGCATCCTTAAATTTCATGTTCCAATTTCGCCTGCCAACAGAAAAATTACCGTTACCATCTCTAGGAAATGATTACCCATGTTCCAACCTTTCATCTTTGAAACCTAAGTGGCATGAACCACCATCATCTACACAATATTGCCTTTAAAGTTCTACAACAGCTATGGCAGCTAGGCTTGCATGTTCTGCAAACTCAGTCGCTGCTTGCGCAGCAGAGGTAGCATCCCTAAATTTCATGTTCCAATTCTGCCTGCCAACAGAAAAATTACCATTACCTTCTCAAGGAAATAATTGCCCGTGTTCCAACCTTTCATCCTTGAAACCTAAGTGGCATGAACCACCACCATCAACACAATATTGCCTCTAAAGTTCTACAACACCTCTGGAAGCTAGGCTTGCATGTTCTGCAAACTCAGCCGCTGCTTGAGCAGCAGAGCTAGCATCCATAAATTTCAAGTTCCAATTCTGCTTGCCAACAGAAAAATTACCATTACCATCTCCAGGAAATGATTGCCCATGTTCCAACCTTTCATCCTTGAAACCTAAGTGGCATGAACCACCATCATCATCACAATATTGCCTTGAAAGTTCTACAACAGCTCTGGCATCTAGGCTTGCATATTCTGCAAACTCAGCCGCTGCTTGAGCAGCAGAGGTCGCATCCATAAATTTCATGTTCCAATTCTGCCTGCCAATAGAAAAATTACCATTACCCTCTCCAGGAAATTATTGCCCATGTTCCAACCTTTCATCCTTGAAACCTAAGTGGCATGAACCACTATCATCATCACAATATTACCTTGAAAGTTCTACAACAGCTCTGGCATCTAGGCTTGCATATTCTGCAAACTCAGCCGCTGCTTGAGCAGCATAGGTAGCATCCATAAATTTCATGTTCCAATTCTGCCTGCCAATAGAAAAATTACCATTACCATCTCCAAGAAATGATTGCCCATGTTCAAACCTTTCATCCTTGAAACCTAAATGGCATGAACCACCATCATCAACTCAATATTGCCTTGAAAGTTCTACAATAACTCTGGCAGCTAGGCTTGAATGTTATGCAAATTCAGCCGCTGCTTGAGCAGCAGAGGTAGCATCCTTAAATTTCATGTTCCAATTTCACCTCCCAACAGAAAAACTACCATTACCATCTCTAGGAAATGATTGCCTATGTTCCAACCTTTCATCCTTGAAACCTAAGTGGCATGAACCACCATCATCAACAAAATATTGCCTTGAAAGTTCTACAACAGCTCTGGTAGCTAGGCTTGAATGTTATGCAAACTCAGCCGCTGCTTGAGCAGCAGAGGTAGCATCCTTAAATTTCATGTTCCAATTCTACCTGCCAACAGAAAAATTACCATTACCATCTCTAGGAAATGATTACCCATGTTCAAACCTTTCATCCTTGAAACCTAAGTGGCATGAACCACCATCATCAACAAAATATTGCCTTGAAAGTTCTACAACAGCTCTGGTAGCTAAGCTTGCATGTTTTGCAAACTCAGCCACTGCTTGAGCAGCAGAGGTAGCGTTCTTAAATTTTATGTTCCAATTCTGCCTGCCAACAGAAAAATTACCATTAACATCTCTAGGAAATGATTGCCCATGTTCAAACCTTTCATCCTTGAAACCTAAGTGGCATGAACCACTATTATCAACACAATATTGCCTTGAAAGTTCTACAACAGCTCTGGCAGTTAGGCTTGCATGTTCTGTAAACTCAGCCACTGCTTGAGCAGCAGAGGTAGCATCCTTAAATTTCATGTTCCAATTCTGCCTACCAACAGAAAAATTACCATTACCATCTCTAGGAAATGATTGCCCATGTTCCAACCTTTCATCCTTGAAACCTAAGTGGCATGAACCACCATCATAAACACAATATTGCCTTGAAAGTTCTACAATAGCTCTGGCAGCTGGGCTTGCATGTTCTACAAACTCAGCCGCTGCTTGAGCAGCTGAGGTAGCATCCTTAAATTTCATGTTCCAATTCTGCCTGCCAACAGAAAAATTACCATTACCATCTCTAGGAAATGATTTCCCATGTTCCAACCTTTCATCCTTGAAACATAAGTGGCATGAACCACCATCATCAACAAAATATTGCCTTGAAAGTTCTACAACAGCTCTGGTAGCTGGGCTTGCATGTTCTACAAACTCAGCCGCTGCTTGAGCAGCAGAGGTAGCATCCTTAAATTTCATGTTCCAATTCTGCCTGTCAACAGAAAAATTACCATTACCATCTCTAGGAAATGATTGCCCATGTTCCAACCTTTCATCCATGAAAACTAAGTGGCATGAACCACCATCATCAACAAAATATTGCCTTGAAAGTTCTACAACAGCTCTGGCAGCTAGGCTTGAATGTTATGCAAACTCAGCCGCTGCTTGAGCAGCAGAGGTAGCATCCTTAAATTTCATGTTCCAATTTCGCCTGCCAACAGAAAAATTACCATTACCATCTCTAGGAAATGATTGCCCATGTTCCAACCTTTCATCTTTGAAACCTAAGTGGCATGAACCACCATCATCAACACAATATTGCCTTTAAAGTTCTACAACAGCTATGGCAGCTAGGCTTGCATGTTCTGCAAACTCAGTCGCTGCTTGAGCAGCAGAGGTAGCATCCCTAAATTTCATGTTCCAATTCTGCCTGCCAACAGAAAAATTACCATTACCTTCTCAAGGAAATAATTGCCCTTATTCCAACCTTTCATCCTTGAAACCTAAGTGGAATGAACCACCACCATCAACACAATATTCCCTCTAAAGTTCTACAACACCTCTGGCAGCTAGGCTTGCATGTTCTGCAAACTCAGCCGCTGCTTGAGCAGCAGAGGTAGCATCCATAAATTTCATATTCCAATTATGCCTGCCAACAGAAATATAACCATTACCATCTCCAGGAAATGATTGCCCATGTTTCAACCTTTCATCCTTGAAACCTAAGTGGCATGAACCACCATCATCATCACAATATTGCCTTGAAAGTTCTACAACATCTCTGGCATCTAGGCTTGCATATTCTGCAAACTCAGCCGCTGCTTGAGCAGCAGAGGTAGCATCCATAAATTTCATGTTCCAATTCTGCCTGCCAACAGAAAAATTACAATTACCATCTCCAGGAAATGATTGCCCATATTCCAACCTTTCATCCTTGAAACCTAAGTGGCATGAACCACCATCATCATCACAATATTGCCTTGAAAGTTCTACAACAGCTCTAGCATCTAGGCTTGCATATTCTGCAAACTCAGCTGCTGCTTGAGCAGCATAGGTATCATCCATAAATTTCATGTTCCAATTCTGCCTGCCAATAGAAAAATTACCATTACCATCTCCAAGAAATGATTGCCCATGTTCAAACCTTTCATCCTTGAAACCTAAATGGCATGAACCACCATCATCAACTCAATATTGCCTTGAAAGTTCTACAATAACTCTGGCAGCTAGGCTTGAATGTTATGCAAATTCAGCCGCTGCTTGAGCAGCAGAGGTAGCATCCTTAAATTTCATGTTCCAATTTCACCTCCCAACAGAAAAACTACCATTACCATCTCTAGGAAATGATTGCCTATGTTCCAACCTTTCATCCTTGAAACCTAAGTGGCATGAACCACCATCATCAACAAAATATTGCCTTGAAAGTTCTACAACAGCTCTGGTAGCTAGGCTTGAATGTTATGCAAACTCAGCCGCTGCTTGAGCAGCAGAGGTAGCATCCTTAAATTTCATGTTCCAATTTCACCTGCCAACAGAAAAATTACCATTACCATCTCTAGGAAATGATTGCCCATGTTCCAACCTTTCATCCATGAAACCTAAGTGGCATGAACCACCATCATCAACAAAATATTGCCTTGAAAGTTCTACAACAGCTCTGGCAGCTAGGCTTGAATGTTATGCAAACTCAGCCGCTGCTTGAGCAGCAGAGGTAGCATCCTTAAATTTCATGTTCCAAATTCGCCTGCCAACAGAAAAATTACCATTACCATCTCTAGGAAATGATTGCCCATGTTCCAACCTTTCATCTTTGAAACCTAAGTGGCATGAACCACCATCATCAACACAATATTGCCTTTAAAGTTCTACAACAGCTATGGCAACTAGGCTTGCATGTTCTGCAAACTCAGTCGCTGCTTGAGCAGCAGAGGTAGCATCCCTAAATTTCATGTTCCAATTCTGCCTGCCAACAGAAAAATTACCATTACCTTCTCAAGGAAATAATTGCCCTTATTCCAACCTTTCATCCTTGAAACCTAAGTGGAATGAACCACCACCATCAACACAATATTCCCTCTAAAGTTCTACAACACCTCCGGCAGCTAGGCTTGCATGTTCTGCAAACTCAGCCGCTGCTTGAGCAGCAGAGGTAGCATCCATAAATTTCATGTTCCAATTCTGCCTGCCAACAGAAATATTACCATTACCATCTCCAGGAAATGATTGCCCATGTTTCAACCTTTCATCCTTGAAACCTAAGTGGCATGAACCACCATCATCATCACAATATTGCCTTGAAAGTTCTACAACATCTCTGGCATCTAGGCTTGCATATTCTGCAAACTCAGCCGCTGCTTGAGCAGCAGAGGTAGCATCCATAAATTTCATGTTCCAATTCTGCCTGCCAATAGAAAAATTACCATTACCATCTCCAAGAAATGATTGCCCATGTTCAAACCTTTCATCCTTGAAACCTAAATGGCATGAACCACCATCATCAACTCAATATTGCCTTGAAAGTTCTACAATAACTCTGGCAGCTAGGCTTGAATGTTATGAAAATTCAGCCGCTGCTTGAGCAGCAGAGGTAGCATCCTTAAATTTCATGTTCCAATTTCGCCTGCCAACAGAAAAATTACCATTACCATCTCTAGGAAATGATTGCCTATGTTCCAACCTTTCATCCTTGAAACCTAAGTGGCATGAACCACCATCATCAACAAAATATTGCCTTGAAAGTTCTACAACAGCTCTGGTAGCTAGGCTTGAATGTTATGCAAACTCAGCCGCTGCTTGAGCAGCAGAGGTAGCATCCTTAAATTTCATTTTCCAATTTCGCCTGCCAACAGAAAAATTACCATTACCATCTCTAGGAAATGATTGCCCATGTTCCAACCTTTCATCTTTGAAACCTAAGTGGCATGAATCACCATCATCAACACAATATTGCCTTTAAAGTTCTACAACAGCTATGGCAGCTAGGCTTGCATGTTCTGCAAACTCAGTCGCTGCTTGAACCGCAGAGGTAGCATCCCTAAATTTCATGTTCCAATTCTGCCTGCCAACAGAAAAATTACCGTTACTTCTCATGGAAATAATTGCCCTTGTTCCAACCTTTCATCCTTGAAACCTAAGTGGCATGAACCACCACCATCAACACAATATTGTCTCTAAAGTTCTACAACACCTCTGGCAGCTAGGCTTGCATGTTCTACAAACTTAGCCGCTGCTTGAGCAGCAGAGGTAGCATCCATAAATTTCATGTTCCAATTCTACCTGCCAACAGAAAAATTACCATTACTATCTCCAGGAAATGATTGCCCATGTTCCAACCTTTCATCCTTGAAACCTAAGTGCCATGAACCACCATCATCATCACAATATTGCCTTGAAAGTTCTACAACAGCTCTGGCATCTAGGCTTGCATATTCTGCAAACTCAGCCGCTGCTTGAGCAGCAGAGGTAGCATCCATAAATTTCATGTTCCAATTCTGCCTGCCAACAGAAAAATTACCATTACCATCTCCAGGAAATGATTGCCCATATTCCAACCTTTCATCCTTGAAACCTAAGTGGCATGAACCACCATCATCATCACAATATTGCCTTGAAAGTTCTACAACAGCTCTAGCATCTAGGCTTGCATATTCTGCAAACTCAGCCACTGCTTGAGCAGCATAGGTAGCATCCATAAATTTCATGTTCCAATTCTGCCTGCCAATAGAAAAATTACCATTACCATCTCCAAGAAATGATTGCCCATGTTCCAACCTTTCATCCTTGAAACCTAAGTGGCATGAACCACCATCATCAACACAATATTGCCTTGAAAGTTCGACAACAGCTCTGGCAGCTAGGCTTGCATATTCTGCAAACTCAGCCGCTGCTTGAGCAGCAGAGGTAGCATCCATAAATTTCATGTTCTAATTCTTCCTGCCAACAGAAAAATTACCATTACCATCTCCAGGAAATGATTGCCCATATTCCAACTTTTCATCCTTGAAACCTAAGTGGCATGAACCACCATCATCATCACAATATTGCCTTGAAAGTTCTACAACTGCTCTAGCATCTAGGCTTGCATATTCTGCAAACTCAGCCGCTGCTTGAGCAGCATAGGTAGCATCCATAAATTTCATGTTCCAATTTTGCCTGCCAATAGAAAAATTACCATTACCTTCTCAAGAAATAATTGCCCTTGTTCCAACCTTTCATCCTTGAAACCTAAGTGGCATGAACCACCACCATCAACATAATATTGCCTCTAAAGTTCTACAACACCTCTGGCAGCTAGGCTTGCATATTCTGCAAACTCAGCCGCTGCTTGAGCAGCAAAGGTAGCATCCATAAGTTTCATGTTCCAATTCTGCCTGCCAACAGAAATATTACCATTACCATCTCCAGGAAATGATTGCCCATGTTCCAACCTTTCATCCTTGAAACCTAAGTGGCATGAACCACCATCATCATCACAATATTGCCTTGAAAGTTCTACAACAGCTCTAGCATCTAGGCTTGCATATTCTGCAAACTCAGCCGCTGCTTGAGCAGCAGAGGTAGCATCCATAAATTTCATGTTCCAATTCTGCCTGCCAACAGAAAAATTACCATTACCATCTCCAGGAAATGATTGCCCATGTTCAAACCTTGCATCCTTGAAACCTAAGTGGCATGAACCACCATCATCAAAAAAATATTGCCTTGAAAGTTCTACAACAGCTCTGGCAGCTAAGCTTGCATGTTCTGCAAACTCAGCCGCTGCTTGAGCAGCAGAGGTAGCATTCTTAAATTTCATGTTCCAATTCTGCCTGCCAACAGAAAAATTACCATTAACATCTCTAGGAAATGATTGCCCATGTTCAAACCTTTCATCCTTGAAACCTAAGTGGCATGAACCACCATCATCAACTCAATATTGCCTTGAAAGTTCCACAATAACTCTGGCAGCTAGGCTTGAATGTTATGCAAATTCAGCCGCTGCTTGAGCAGCAGAGGTATATTCCTTAAATTTTATGTTCCAATTTCGCCTGCCAACAGAAAAATTAACAATACCATCTCTAGGAAATGATTGCCCATGTTCCAACCTTTCATCCTTGAAACCTAAGTGGCATGAACCACCACCATCAACACAATATTGCCTTGAAAGTTCTACAATAGCTCTGGTAGCTGGGCTTGCATGTTCTACAAACTCAGCCGCTGCTTGAGCAGCAGAGGTAGCATCCCCAAATTTCATGTTCCAATTCTGCCTGCCAACAGAAAAATTACCATTACCTTCTCAAGAAATAATTGCCCTTGTTCCAACCTTTCATCCTTGAAACCTAAGTGGCATGAACCCCCACCATCAACATAATATTGCCTCTAAAGTTCTACAACAGCTCTAGCATCTAGGCTTGCATATTCTGCAAACTCAGCCGCTGCTTGAGCAGTAGAGGTAGCATCCATAAGTTTCATGTTCCAATTCTGCCTGCCAACAGAAAAATTACCATTACCATCTCCAGGAAATGATTGCCCATGTTCCAACCTTTCATCCTTGAAACCTAAGTGGCATGAACCACCATCATCATCACAATATTGCCTTGAAAGTTCTACAACAGCTCTAAGCATCTAGGCTTGCATATTCTGCAAACTCAGCCGCTGCTTGAGCAGCATAGGTAGCATCCATAAATTTCATGTTCCAATTCTGCCTGCCAATAGAAAAATTACCATTACCATCTCCAAGAAATGATTGCCCATGTTCAAACCTTTCATCCTTGAAACCTAAGTGGCATGAACCACCATCATCAACTCAATATTGCCTTGAAAGTTCTACAATAACTCTGGCAGCTAGGCTTGAATGTTATGCAAATTCAGCCGCTGCTTGAGCAGCAGAGGTAGCATCCTTAAATTTCATGTTCCAATTTCGCCTGCCAAGAGAAAAACTACCATTACCATCTCTAGGAAATGATTGCCTATGTTCTAACCTTTCATCCTTGAAACCTAAGTGGTATGAACCACCATCATCAACAAAATATTGCCTTGAAAGTTCTACAACAGCTCTGGCAGCTAGGCTTGAATGTTATGCAAACTCAGCCGCTGCTTGAGCAGCAGAGGTAGCATCCTTAAATTTCATGTTCCAATTTTGCCTGCCAACAGAAAAATTACCATTACTATCTCTAGGAAATGATTGCCCATGTTCCAACCTTTCATCTTTGAAACCTAAGTGGCATGAATCACCATCATCAACACAATATTGCCTTTAAAGTTCTACAACAGCTATGGCAGCTAGGTTTGCATGTTCTGCAAACTCAGTCGCTGCTTGAGCAGCAGAGGTAGCATCCCTAAATTTCATGTTCCAATTCTGCCTGCCAACAGAAAAATTACCATTACTTCTCAAGGAAATAATTGCCCTTGTTCCAACCTTTCATCCTTGAAACCTAAGTGGCATGAACCACCACCATCAACATAATATTGTCTCTAAAGTTCTACAACACCTCTGGTAGCTAGGCTTGCATGTTCTGCAAACTTAGCCGCTGCTAGAGCAGCAGAGGTAGCATCCATAAATTTCATGTTCCAATTCTGCCTGCCAACAGAAAAATTACCATTACTTCTCAAGGAAATAATTGCCCTTGTTCCAACCTTTCATCCTTGAAACCTAAGTGGCATGAACCACCACCATCAACACAATATTGTCTCTAAAGTTCTACAACACCTCTGGCAGCTAGGCTTGCATGTTCTGCAAACTTAGCCGCTGCTAGAGCAGCAGAGGTAGCATCCATAAATTTCATGTTCCAATTCTGCCTGCCAACAGAAAAATTACCATTACTATCTCCAGGAAATGATTGCCCATGTTCCAACCTTTCATCCTTGAAACCTAAGTGCCATGAACCACCATCATCATCACAATATTGCCTTGAAAGTTCTACAATAACTCTGGCAGCTAGGATTGAATGTTATGCAAATTCAGCCTATGCTTGAGCAGCAGAGGTAGCATCCATAAATTTCATGTTCCAATTCTGCCTGCCAACAGAAAAATTACCATTACCATCTCCAGGAAATGATTGCCCATATTCCAACCTTTCATCCTTGAAACCTAAGTGGCATGAACCACCATCATCATCACAATATTGCCTTGAAAGTTCTACAACAGCTCTAGCATCTAGGCTTGCATATTCTGCAAACTCAGACGCTGCTTGAGCAGCATAGGTAGCATCCATAAATTTCATGTTCCAATTCTGCCTGCCAATAGAAAAATTACCATTACCATCTCCAAGAAATGATTGCCCATGTTCAAACCATTCATCCTTGAAACCTAAGTGGCATGAACCACCACCATCAACTCAATATTGCCTTGAAAGTTCTACAATAACTCTGGCAGCTAGGCTTGAATGTTATGCAAATTCAGTCGCTGCTTGAGCAGCAGAGGTAGCATCCATAAATTTCATGTTCTAATTCTGCCTGCCAAAAGAAAAATTACCATTACCATCTCCAGGAAATGATTGCCCATAATCCAACCTTTCATCCTTGAAACCTAAGTGGCATGAACCACCATCATCATCACAATATTGCCTTGAAAGTTCTACAACAGCTCTAGCATCTAGGCTTGCATATTCTGAAAACTCAGCCGCTGCTTGAGCAACATAGGTAGCATCCATAAATTTCATGTTCCAATTCTGCCTGCCAATAGAAAAATTACCATTACCATCTCCCAGAAATGATTGCCCATGTTCAAACATTTCATCCTTGAAACCTAAGTGGCATGAACCACCATCATCAACTCAATATTGCCTTGAAAGTTCTACAATAACTCTGGCAGCTAGGCTTGAATGTTATGCAAATTCAGCCGCTGCTTGAGCAGCAGAGGTAGCATCCTAAAATTTCATGTTCCAATTTCGCCTGCCAACAGAAAAATTACCATTACCATCTCTAGGAAATGATTGCCTATGTTCCAACCTTTCATCCTTGAAACCTAAGTGGCATGAACAACCATCATCAACACAATATTGCCTTGAAAGTTCTACAACAACTCTGGCAGCTAGGCTTGCATGTTCTACAAACTCAGCCGTAGCTTGAGCAGCAGAGGTAGCATCCTTAAATTTCATGTTCCAATTCTGCCTGCCAATAGAAAAATTACCATTACCATCTCTAGGAAATGATTTCCCATGTTCAAACCTTTAATCCTTGAAACCTAAGTGGCATGAACCACCATCATCAAAAAAATATTGCCTTGAAAGTTCTACAACAGCTCTGGCAGCTAAGCTTGCATGTTCTGCAAACTCAGCCACTGCTTGAGCAGCAGAGGTAGCATTCTTAAATTTCATGTTCCAATTCTGCCTGCCAACAGAAAAATTACCATTAACATCTATAGGAAATGATTGCCCATGTTCAAACCTTTCATCCTTGAAACCTAAGTGGCATGAACCACCATCATCAACTCAATATTGCCTTGAAAGTTCTACAACAACTCTGGCAGCTAGGCTTAAATGTTATACAAATTCAGCCGCTGCTTGAGCAGCAGAGGTAGCATCCTTAAATTTTATGTTCCAATTTCGCCTGCCAACAGAAAAATTACCAATACCATCTCTAGGAAATGATTGCCCATGTTCCAACCTTTCATCCTTGAAACCTAAGTGGCATGAACCACCATCATCAACACAATATTGCCTTGAAAGTTCTACAATAGCTCTGGTAGCTGGGCTTGCATGTTCTACAAACTCAGCCGCTGCTTAAGCAGTAGAGGTAGCATCCCCAAATTTCATGTTCCAATTCTGCCTGCCAACAGAAAAATTACCATTACCTTCTCAAGGAAATAATTGCCCTTGTTCCAACCTTTCATCCTTGAAACCTAAGTTGCATGAACCACCCCCATCAACATAATATTGCCTCTAAAGTTCTACAACAACTCTGGCAGCTAGGCTTGCATATTCTGCAAACTCAGCCGCTGCTTGAGCAGCAGAGGTAGCATCTATAAGTTTCATGTTCCAATTCTGCCTGCAAATAGAAAAATTACCATTCACATCTCTAGGAAATGATTGCCCATGTTCAAACCTTTCATCCTTGAAACCTAAGTGGCATGAACCACAAACATTAACTCAGTATTGCCTTGAAAGTTCTACAACAACTCTGGCAGCTAGGCTTGCTGTTATGCAAATTCAGCAGCTGCTTGAGCAGCAGAGGTAGCATCCTTAAATTTCATGTTCCAATTTCGCCTGCCAACAGAAAAATTACCATTACCATCTCTAGGAAATGATTGCCCATGTTCCGACCTTTCATCCTTGAAACGTAAGTGGCATGAACCACCATCATCATCACAATATTGCCTTGAAAGTTCTACAACAGCTCTGGCATCTAGGCTTGCATATTCTGCAAACTCAGCCGCTGCTTGAGCAGCAGAGGTAGCATTCTTAAATTTTATGCTCCAATTCTGCCTGCAAATAGAAAAATTACCATTCACATCTCTAGGAAATGATTGCCCATGTTCAAACCTTTCATCCTTGAAACCTAAGTGGCATGAACCACCATCATCAACTCAATATTGCCTTGAAAGTTCTACAACAACTCTGGCAGCTAGGCTTGACTGTTATGCAAATTCAGCCGCTGCTTGAGCAGCAGAGGTAGCATCCTTAAATTTCATGTTCCAATTTCGCCTGCCAATAGAAAAATTACCATTACCATCTCTAGGAAATGATTGCCCATGTTCAAACCTTTCATCCTTGAAACCTAAGTGGCATGAACCACCATCATCAACAAAATATTGCCTTGAAAGTTCTACAACAGCTCTGGCAGCTAAGCTTGCGTGTTCTGCAAGCTCAGCCGCTGCTTGAGCAGCAGAGGTAGCATTCTTAAATTTCGTATTCCAATTCTGCCTGCCAACAGAAAAATTACCATTAACATCTCTAGGAAATGATTGCCCATGTTCAAACCTTTCATCCTTGAAACCTAAGTGGCATGAACCATCATCATCAACAAAATATTGCCTTGAAAGTTCTACAACAGCTCTAGCAGCTAAGCTTGCATGTTCTGCAAACTCAGCCGCTGCTTGAGCAGCAGAGGTAGCATTCTTAAATTGCATGTTCCAATTATGCCTGCCAACAGAAAAATTGCCATTAACATCTCTAGGAAATGATTGCCCATGTTCAAACCTTTCATCCTTGAAACCTAAGTGGCATGAACCACCATCATCAACTCAATATTGCCTTGAAAGTTCTACAACAACTCTGGCAGCTAGGCTTGAATGTTATGCAAACTCAGCCGCTGCTTGAGCAGCAGAGGTAGCATCCTTAAATTTCATGTTCCAATTTCGCCTGCCAACAGAAAAATTACCATTACCATCTCTAGGAAATGATTGACCATGTTCCAACCTTTCATCCTTGAAACCTTAGTGACATGAACCACCATCATCAACACAATATTGCCTTTAAAGTTCTACAACAGCTCTGGCAGCTAGGCTTGCATATTCTGCAAACTCAGCCGCTGCTTGAGTAGCAGAGGTAGCATCCATAAATTTCATGTTCCAATTCTGCCTGCCAACAGAAAAATTACCATTACCATCTCCAGAAAATGATTGCCCATGTTCCAACCTTTCATCCTTGAAACCTAAGTGGCATGAACCACCATCATCAACACAATATTGCCTTGAAAGTTCTACAACAGCTCTGGCATCTAGGCTTGCATATTCTGCAAACTCAGCCACTGCTTGAGCAGCAGAGGTAGCATCCATAAATTTCATGTTCCAATTCTGCCTGCCAACAGAATAATTACCATTACCATCTCAAGGAAATGATTGCCCATGTTCCAACCTTTCATCCTTGAAACCTAAGTGGCATGAACCACCATCATCAACACAATATTGCCTTTAAAGTTCTACAACAGCTCTGGTAGCTAGGCTTGCATGTTCTGCAAACTCAGCCGCTGCTTGAGCAGTAGAAGTAGCATCCTTAAATTTCATGTTCCAATTCTGCCCGCAAACAGAAAAATTACCATTCATATCTCCAGGAAATGATTGCCCATGTTCCAACTTTTCATCCTTGAAACCTAAGTGGCATGAACCACCATCATCAACAAAATATTGCCTTGAAAGTTCTACAACAGCTCTGGCAGCTAAGCTTGCATGTTCTGCATACTCAGCCGCTGCTTGAGCAGCAGAGGTAGCATTCTTAAATTTCATGTTCCAATTATGCCTGCCAACAGAAAAATTGCCATTAACATCTCTAGGAAATGATTGCCCATGTTCAAACCTTTCATCCTTGAAACCTAAGTGGCATGAACCACCATCATCAACTCAATATTGCCTTGAAAGTTCTACAACAACTCTGGCAGCTAGGCTTGAATGTTATGCAAACTCAGCCGCTGCTTGAGCAGCAGAGGTAGCATCCGTAAATTTCATGTTCCAATTCTGCCTGCCAACAGAAAAATTACCATTACCATCTCCAGGAAATGATTGCCCATGTTCCAACCTTTCATCCTTGAAACGTAAGTGGCATGAACCACCATCATCAACAAAATATTGCCTTGAAAGTTCTACAACAGCTCTGGCAGCTAAACTTGCATATTCTGCAAACTCAGCCGCTGCTTGAGCAGCAGAGGTAGCATCCATAAATTTCATGTTCCAATTCTGCCTGCCAACAGAAAAATTACCATTACTATCTCCAGGAAATGATTGCCTATGTTCCAGCCTTTCATCCTTGAAACCTAAGTGGCATGAACCACCATCATCAACACAATATTGCCTTGAAAGTTCAACAACAGCTCTGGCAGCTAGGCTTGAAAGTTCTGCAAAGTCAGCCGCTGCTTGAGCAACAGAGGTAGCATACTTAAATTTCTTGTTCCAATTCTACCTGCCAAATAAAACATTACCATTACCATCTCCAGGAAATGATTGTCCATGTTCCAACCTTTCATCCTTGAAAACTAAGTGGCATGAACCACCATCATCAATAAAATATTGCCTTGAAAGTTCTACAACAGCTCTGGCAGCTAAGCTTGCATGTTCTGCAATCTCAGCCGCTGCTTGAGCAGTAGAGGTAGCATTCTTAAATCTTATGCTCCAATTCTGCCTGCAAATAGAAAAATTACCATTCACATCTCTAGGAAATGATTGCCCATGTTAAAACCTTTCATCCTTGAAACCTAAGTGGCATGAACCACCATCATCAACTCAATATTGCCTTGAAAGTACTACAACAACTCTGGCCGCTAGGATTGAATGTTATGAAAATTCAGCCGCTGCTTGAGCAGCAGAGGTGGCATCCTTAAATTTCATGTTCCAATTTTGCCTGCCAACAGAAAAATTACCATTACCATCTCTAGGAAATGATTGCCCATGTTCCAACCTTTCATCCTTGAAACGTAAGTGGCATGAACCACCATCATCATCACAATATTGCCTTGAAAGTTCTACAACAGCTCTGGCATCTAGGCTTGCATATTCTGCAAACTCAGCCGCTGCTTGAGCAGCAGAGGTAGCATTCTTAAATTTTATGCTCCAATTCTGCCTGCAAATAGAAAAATTACCATTCACATCTCTAGGAAATGATTGCCCATGTTCAAACCTTTCATCGTTGAAACCTAAGTGGCATGAACCACCATCATCAACTCAATATTGCCTTGAAAGTTCTACAACAACTCTGGCAGCTAGGCTTGACTGTTATGCAAATTCAGCCGCTGCTTGAGCAGCAGAGGTAGCATCCTTAAATTTCATGTTCCAATTTCGACTGCCAACAGAAAAATTACCATTACCATCTCTAGGAAATGATTGCCCATGTTCAAACCTTTCATCCTTGAAACCTAAGTGGCATGAACCACCATCATCAACAAAATATTGCCTTGAAAGTTCTACAACAGCTCTGGCAGCTAAGCTTGCATGTTCTGCAAACTCAGCCGCTACTTGAGCAGCAGAGGTAGCATTCTTAAATTTCATATTCCAATTCTGCCTGCCAACAGAAAAATTACCATTAACATCTCTAGGAAATGATTGCCCATGTTCAAACCTTTCATCCTTGAAACCTAAGTGGCATGAACCACCATCATCAACAAAATATTGCCTTGAAAGTTCTACAACAGCTCTGGCAGCTAAGCTTGCATGTTCTGCAAACTCAGCCGCTACTTGAGCAGCAGAGGTAGCATTCTTAAATTTCATATTCCAATTATGCCTGCCAAGAGAAAAATTGCCATTAACATCTCTAGGAAATGATTGCCCATGTTCAAACCTTTCATCCTTGAAACCTAAGTGGCATGAACCACCATCATCAACTCAATATTGCCTTGAAAGTTCTACAACAACTCTGGCAGCTAGGCTTGAATGTTATGCAAACTCAGCCGCTGCTTGAGCAGCAGAGGTAGCATCCTTAAATTTCATGTTCCAATTTCGCCTGCCAACAGAAAAATTACCATTGCCATCTCTAGGAAATGATTGACCATGTTCCAACCTTTCATCCTTGAAACCTTAGTGGCATGAACCACCATCATCAACACAATATTGCCTTTAAAGTTCTACAATAGCTCTGGTAGCTAGGCTTGCATGTTCTGCAAACTCAGCCACTGCTTGAGTAGTATAGGTAGCATCCATAAATTTCATGTTCCAATTCTGCCTGCCAACAGAAAAATTACCATTACCATCTCCAGAAAATGATTGCCCATGTTCCAACCTTTCATCCTTGAAACCTAAGTGGCATGAACCACCATCATCAAAAAAACATTGCCTTGAAAGTTCTACAACAGCTCTGGCATCTAGGCTTGCATATTCTGCAAACTCAGCCGCTGCTTGAGCAGCAGAGGTAGCATCCATAAATTTCATGTTCCAATTCTGCCTGCCAACAGAAAAATTACCATTACCATCTCCAGGAAATGATTGCCCATGTTCCAACCTTTCATCCTTGAAACCTAAGTGGCATGAACCACCATCATCAACAAAATATTGCCTTGAAAGTTCTACAACAGCTCTGGCAGCTGAGCTTGCATGTTCTGCAATCTCAGCCGCTGCTTGAGCAGTAGAGGTATCATTCTTAAATTTTATGCTCCAATTCTGCCTGCAAATAGAAAAATTACCATTCACATCTCTAGGAAATGATTGCCCATGTTCAAACCTTTCCTCCTTGAAACCTAAGTGGCATGAACCACCATCATCAACTCAATATTGCCTTGAAAGTTCTACAACAACTCTGGCAGCTAGGCTTGAATGTTATGAAAATTCAGCCGCTGCTTGAGCAGTAGAGGTGGCATCCTTAAATTTCATGTTCCAATTTTGCCTGCCAACAGAAAAATTACCATTACTATCTCTAGGAAATGATTGAACATGCTCCAACCTTTCATCCTTGAAACCTAAGTGGCATGAACCACCATCATCAACACACTATTGCCTTTAAAGTTCTACAAGAGCTCTGGCAGCTAGGCTTGCATATTCTGCAAACTCAGCCGCTGCTTGAGCAGCAGAGGTAGCATCCAAAAATTTCATGTTCCAATTCTGCCTGCCAACAGAAGAATTACCATTACCATCTTCAGGAAATGATTGCCCATGTTCTAACCTTTCATCCTTGAAACCTAAGTGGCATGAACCACCATCATCAACAAAATACTGCCTTGAAAGTTCTACAACAACTCTGGCATCTAGGCTTGAATGTTATGCAAACTCAGCCGCTGCTTGAGCAGCAGAGGTAGCATCCCTAAATTTCATGTTCCAATTCTGCCTGCCAACAGAAAAATTACCATTACCATCTCCAGGAAATGATTGCCCATGTTCCAACCTTTCATCCTTGAAACCTAAGTGGCATGAACCACCATCATCAACAAAATATTGCCTTGAAAGTTCTACAACAGCTCTGGCAGCTAAACTTGCATATTCTACAAACTCAGCCGCTGCTTGAGCAGCAGAGGTAGCATCCATAAATTTCATGTTCCAATTCTGCCTGCCAACAGAAAAATTACCATTACCATCTCCAGGAAATGATTGCCTATGTTCCAGCCTTTCATCCTTGAAACCTAAGTGGCATGAACCACCATCATCAACAAAATATTGCCTTGAAAGTTCTACAATAGCTCTGGCAGCTGAGCTTGCATGTTCTGCAATCTCAGCCGCTGCTTGAGCAGTAGAGGTATCATTCTTAAATTTTATGCTCCAATTCTGCCTGCAAATAGAAAAATTACCATTCACATCTCTAGGAAATGATTGCCCATGTTCAAACCTTTCCTCCTTGAAACCTAAGTGGCATGAACCACCATCATCAACTCAATATTGCCTTGAAATTTCTACAACAACTCTGGCAGCTAGGCTTGAATGTTATGAAAATTCAGCCGCTGCTTGAGCAGTAGAGGTGGCATCCTTAAATTTCATGTTCCAATTTCGCCTGCCAACAGAAAAATTACCATTACTATCTCTAGGAAATGATTGAACATGTTCCAACCTTTCATCCTTGAAACCTAAGTGGCATGAACCACCATCATCAACACACTATTGCCTTTAAAGTTCTACAAGAGCTCTGGCAGCTAGGCTTGCATGTTCTCTAAACTCTGCCGCTGCTTGAGCAGCAGAGGTAGCATCCAAAAATTTCATGTTCCAATTCTGCCTGCCAACAGAAGAATTACCATTACCATCTCCAGGAAATGATTGCCCATGTTCTAACCTTTCATCCTTGAAACCTAAGTGGCATGAACCACCATCATCAACAAAATACTGCCTTGAAAGTTCTACAACAACTCTGGCATCTAGGCTTGAATGTTATGCAAACTCAGCCGCTGCTTGAGCAGCAGAGGTAGCATCCCTAAATTTCATGTTCCAATTCTGCCTGCCAACAGAAAAATTACCATTACCATCTCCAGGAAATAATTGCCCATGTTCCAACCTTTCATCCTTGAAACCTAAGTGGCATGAACCACCATCATCAAAACAATA
Source organism: Nicotiana tomentosiformis (assembly GCF_000390325.3). Classification (NCBI taxonomy): domain Eukaryota; kingdom Viridiplantae; phylum Streptophyta; class Magnoliopsida; order Solanales; family Solanaceae; genus Nicotiana; species Nicotiana tomentosiformis. The sequence continues at coordinate 145,722 of NW_027174591.1, forward strand.
TTGCCTTGAAAGTTCTACAACAGCTCTGGCATCTAGGCTTGCATATTCTGCAAACTCAGCCGCTGCTTGAGCAGCAGAGGTAGCATCCATAAATTTCATGTTCCAATTCTGCCTGCCAACAGAAAAATTACCATTACCATCTCCAGGAAATGATTGCCCATGTTCCAACCTTTCATCCTTGAAACCTAAGTGGCATGAACCACCATCATCAACAAAATATTGCCTTGAAAGTTCTATAACAGCTCTGGCAGCTAAGCTTGCATGTTCTGCAATCTCAGCCGCTGCTTGAGCAGTAGAGGTAGCATTCTTAAATTTTATGCTCCAATTCTGCCTGCCAACAGAAGAATTACCATTACCATCTCCAGGAAATGATTGCCCATGTTCCAACCTTTCATCCTTGAAACCTAAGTGGCATGAACCACCATCATCAACAAAATACTGCCTTGAAAGTTCTACAACAGCTCTGGCATCTAGGCTTGCATGTTCTGCAAACTCAGCCGTTGCTTGAGCAGCAGAGGTAGCATCCTTAAATTTCATGTTCCAATTTCGCCAGCCAACAGAAATATTACCATTACCATATCTAGGAAATGATTGCCCATGTTCCAACCTTTCATCCTTGAAACCTAAGTGGCATGAACCACCATCATCAACACAATATTGCTTTTAAAGTTCTACAACAGCTCTGGCAGCTAGGCTTGCATATTTTGCAAACTCAGCCGCTGCTTGAGCAGCAGAGGTAGCAACCATAAATTTCATGTTCCAATTCTGCCTGCCAACAGAAGAATTACCATTACCATCTCCAGGAAATGATTGCCCATGTTCCAACCTTTCATCCTTGAAACCTAAGTGGCATGAACCACCATCATCAACAAAATACTGCCTTGAAAGTTCTACAACAGCTCTGGCATCTAGGCTTGCATGTTCTGCAAACTCAGCCGTTGCTTGAGCAGCAGAGGTAGCATCCCTAAATTTCATGTTCCAATTCTACCTGCCAACAGAAAAATTACCATTACCTTCTCAAGGAAATGATTGCCCTTGTTCCAACCTTTCATCATTGAAACCTAAGTGGCATGAACCACCACCATCAACACAATATTGCCTTTAAAGTTCTACAACAGCTCTGGCAGCTACGCTTGCATATTCTGCAAACTCAGCCGCTGCTTGAGCAGCAGAGGTAGCATCCATAAATTTCATGTTCCAATTCTACCTGCCAACAGAAAAATTACCATTACCATCTCCAGGAAATGATTGCCCATGTTCCAACCTTTCATGGTTGAAACCTAAGTGGCATGAACCACCATCATCAACAAAATATTACCTTTAAAGTTCTACAATAGCTCTGGCAGCTAAGCCTGCATATTCTGCAATCTCAGCCGCTGCTTGAGCAGTAGAGGTAGCATTCTTAAATTTTATGCTCCAATTCTGCCTGCAAATAGAAAAATTACCATTCACATCTCTAGGAAATGATTGCCCATGTTCAAACCTTTCATCCTTGAAACCTAAGTGGCATGAACCACCATCATCAACTCAATATTGCCTTGAATGTTCTACAACAACTCTGGCAGCTAGGCTTGAATGTTATGCAAATTCAGCCGCTGCTTGAGCAGCAGAGGTAGCATCCTTAAATTTCATGTTCCAATTTCGCCAGCCAACAGAAATATTACCATTACCATCTCTAGGAAATGATTGCCCATGTTCCATCCTTTCATCCTTGAAACCTAAGTGGTATGAACCACCATCATCAACAAAATATTGCCTTGAAAGTTCTACAACAGCTCTGGCAGCTAAGCTTGCATGTTCTGCAATCTCAGCCGCTGCTTGAGCAGCAGAGGTAGCATCCATAAATTTCATGTTCCAATTCTGCCTGCCAATAGAAAAATTACCATTACCATCTCCAGGAAATGATTGCCCATGTTCCTACCTTTCATCCTTGAAACCTAAGTGGCATGAACCACCATCATCAACACAATATTGCCTTGAAAGTTCTACAACAGCTCTGGCATCTAGGCTTGCATATTCTGCAAACTCAGCCGCTGCTTGAGCAGCAGAGGTAGCATCCTTAAATTTCATGTTCCAATTCTGCCTGCCAACAGAAAAATTACCATTACCATCTCTAGGAAATGATTGCCCATGTTCCAACCTTTCATCCTTGAAACCTAAGTGGCATGAACCACCATCATCAACAAAATATTGCCTTGAAAGTTCTACAACAGCTCTGGCAGCTAAGCTTGCATGTTCTGCAATCTCAGCCGCTGCTTGAGCAGTAGAGGTAGCATTCTTAAATTTTATGCACCAATTCTGCCTGCAAATAGAAAAATTACCATTCACATCTCTAGGAAATGATTGCCCATGTTCAAACCTTTTATCCTTGAAACCTAAGTGGCATGAACCACCATCATCAACACAATATTGAATTTAAAGTTCTACAACAGCTCTGGTAGCTAGGCTTGCATGTTCTGCAAACTCAGCCGCTGCTTGAGTAGTAGAGGTAGCATCCTTAAATTTCGTATTCAAATTCTGCCCGCAAACAGAAAAATTACCATTCATATCTCCAAGAAATGATTGCCCATGTTCCAACCTTTCATCCTTGAAACCTAAGTGGCATGAACCACCATCATCAAAACAATATTGCCTTGAAAGTTCTACAACAGCTCTGGCATCTAGGCTTGCATATTCTACAAACTCAGCCGCTGCTTGAGTAGCAGAGGTAGCATCCATAAATTTCATGTTCCAATTCTGCCTGCCAACAGAAAAATTACCATTACCATCTCCAGGAAATGATTGCCCATGTTCCAACCTTTCATCCTTGAAACCTAAGTGGCATGAACCACCATCATCAACAAAATATTGCCTTGAAAGTTCTACAACAGCTCTGGCAGCTAAGCTTGCATGTTCTGCAATCTCAGCCGCTGCTTGAGCAGTAGAGGTAGCATTCTTAAATTTTATGCTCCAATTCTGCCTGCAAATAGAAAAATTACCATTCACATCTCTAGGAAATGATTGCCCATGTTCAAACCTTTCATCCTTGAAACCTAAGTGGCATGAACCACCATCATCAACTCAATATTGCCTGGAATGTTCTACAATAACTCTGGCAGCTAGGCTTGAATGTTATGCAAATTCAGCCGCTGCTTGAGCAGTAGAGGTGGCATCCTTAAATTTCAAGTTCCAATTTCGCCAGCCAACAGAAATATTACCATTACCATCTCTAGGAAATGATTGCCCATATTCCAACCTTTCATCCTTGAAACCTAAGTGGCATGAACCACCATCATCAACACAATATTGCCTTTAAAGTTCTACAACAGCTCTGGCAGCTAGGCTTGCATATTTTGCAAACTCAGCCGCTGCTTGAGCAGCAGAGGTAGCATCCATAAATTTCATGTTCCAATTCTGTCTGCCAACAGAAGAATTACCATTACCATCTCCAGGAAATGATTGCCCATGTTCCAACCTTTCATCCTTGAAACCTAAGTGGCATGAACCACCATCATCAACAAAATACTGCCTTGAAAGTTCTACAACAGCTCTGGCATCTAGGCTTTCATGTTCTGCAAACTCAGCCGTTGCTTGAGCAGCAGAGGTAGCATCCCTAAATTTCATGTTCCAATTCTACCTGCCAACAGAAAAATTACCATTACCTTCTCAAGGAAATGATTGCCCTTGTTCCAACCTTTCATCATTGAAACCTAAGTGGCATGAACCACCACCATCAACACAATATTGCCTTTAAAGTTCTACAATAGCTCTGGCAGCTACGCTTGCATATTCTGCAAACTCAGCCGCTGCTTGAGTAGCAGAGGTAGCATCCATAAATTTCATGTTCTAATTCTGCCTGCCAACAGAAAAATTACCATTACCATCTCCAGGAAATGATTGTCCATGTTCCAACCTTTCATCCTTGAAAACTAAGTGGCATGAACTACCATCATCAAAAAAACATTGCCTTGAAAGTTCTACAACAGCTCTGGCATCTAGGATTGCATATTCTGCAAACTCAGCCGCTGCTTGAGCAGCAGAGGTAGCATCCATAAATTTCATGTTCCAATTCTGCCTGCCAACAGAAAAATTACCATTACCATCTCCAGGAAATGATTGCCCATGTTCCAACCTTTCATCCTTGAAACCTAAGTGGCATGAACCACCATCATCAACAAAATATTGCCTTGAAAGTTCTACAACAGCTCTGGCAGCTAAGCTTGCATGTTCTGCAATCTCAGCCGTTGCCTGAGCAGTAGAGGTAGCATTCTTAAATTTTATGCTCCAATTCTGCCTGCAAATAGAAAAATTACCATTCATATCTGTAGGAAATGATTGCCCATGTTCAAACCTTTCATCCTTGAAACCTAAGTGGCATGAACCACCATCATCAACTCAATATTGCCTTGAAAGTTCTACAACAACTCTGGCCGCTAGGCTTGAATGTTATGCAAATTCAGCCGCTGCGTGAGCAGCAGAGTTAGCATCCTTAAATTTCATGTTCCAATTTTGCCTGCCAACAGAAAAATTACCATTACCATCTCTAGGAAATGATTGCCCATGTTCCAACCTTTCATCCTCGAAACCTAAGTGGCATGAACCACCATCATCAACACAATATTGCCTTTAAAGTTCTACAACAGCTCTGGCAGCTAGGCTTGCATATTCTGCAAACTCAGCCGCTGCTTGAGCAGCAGAGGTAGCATCCAAAAATTTCATGTTCCAATTCTGCCTGCCAACAGAAGAATTACCATTACCATCTCTAGGAAATGATTGCCCATGTTCCAACCTTTCATCCTTGAAACCTAAGTGGCTTGAACCACCATCATCAACAAAATACTGCCTTGAAAGTTCTACAACAGTTCTGGCATCTAGGCTTGCAAGTTCTGCAAACTCAGCCGTTGTTGAGCAGCAGAGGTAGCATCCCTAAATTTCATGTTCCAATTCTACCTGCCAACAGAAAAATTACCATTACCTTCTCAAGGAAATGATTGCCCTTGTTCCAACCTTTCATCATTGAAACCTAAGTGGCATGAACCACCACCATCAACACAATATTGCCTTTAAAGTTCTACAACAGCTCTGGAAGCTACGCTTGCAAATTCTGCAAACTCAGCCACTGCTTGAGTAGCAGAGGTAGCATCCATAAATTTCATGTTCCAATTCTGCCTGCCAACAGAAAAATTACCATTACCATCTCCAGGAAATGATTGTCCATGTTCCAACCTTTCATCCTTGAAAACTAAGTGGCATGAACCACCATCATCAACACAATATTGCCTTGAAAGTTCTACAACAGCTCTGGCAGCTAGGCTTGCATATTCTGCAAACTCAGCCGCTGCTTGAGCAGCAGAGGTAGCATCCATAAATTTCATGTTCCAATTCTGCCTGCCAACAGAATAATTACCATTACCATCTCCAGGAAATGATTGCCCATGTTCCAACCTTTCATCCTTGAAACCCAAGTGTCATGAACCAACATCATCAACACAATATTGCCTTGAAAGTTCTACAACAACTCTGGCAGCTAGGCTTGAATGTTATGCAAATTCAGCTGCTGCTTGAGCAGCATAGGTAGCATCCTTAAATTTCATGTTCCAATTTCGCCTGCCAACAGAAAAATTACCATTACCATCTCTAGGAAATGATTGCCCATGTTCCAACATTTCATCCTTGAAACCTAAGTGGCATGAACCACCATCATCAACACAATATTGCCTTTAAAGTTCTACAACAGCTCTGGCAGCTAGGCTTGCATATTCTGCAAACTCAGCCGCTGCTTGAGCAGCAGAGGTAGCATCCATAAATTTCATGTACCAATTCTGCCTGCCAACAGAAGAATTACCATTACCATCTCCAGGAAATGATTGCCCATGTTCCAACCTTTCATCCTTGAAACCTAATTGGCATGAACCACCGTCATCAACAAAATACTGCCTTGAAAGTTCTACAAAAGCTCTGGCATCTAGGCTTGCATGTTCTGCAAACTCAGCCGCTGCTTGAGCAGCAGAGGTAGCATCCATAAATTTCATGTTCCAATTCTGCCTGCCAACAGAATAATTACCATTACCATCTCCAGGAAATGATTGCCCATGTTCCAACCTTTCATCCTTGAAACCTAAGTGTCATGAACCAACATCATCAACACAATATTGCCTTTAAAGTTCTACAACAGCTCTGGTAGCTAGGCTTGCATGTTCTGCAAACTCAGTCGCTGCTTGAGCAGTAGAGGTAGCATCCTTAAATTTCGTGTTCAAATTCTGCCCGCAAACAGAAAAATTACCATTCATATCTCCAGGAAATGATTGCCCATGTTCCCACCTTTCATCCTTGAAACCTAAGTGGCATGAACCACCATCATCAAAAAAATATTGCCTTGAAAGTTCTACAACAGCTCTGGCAGCTAAGCTTGCATGTTCTGCAAACTCAGCCGCTGCTTGAGCAGCAGAGGGAGCATCCATAAATTTCATGTTCCAATTCTGCCTGCCAACAGAAAAATTACCATTACCATCTCCAGGAAATGATTGCCCATGTTCAAACCTTTCATCCTTGAAACCTAAGTGGCATGAACCACCATCATCAACACAATATTGCCTTGAAAGATCTCCAACAGCTCTGGCAGCTAGGCTTGCATGTTCTCCAAACTCAGCCGCTGCTTGAGCAGCAGAGGTAGCATCCTTAAATTTCATGTTCCAATTTCGCCTGCCAACAGAAAAATTACCATTACCATCTCCAGGAAATGATTGCCCATGTTCCAACCTTTCATCCTTGAAACCTAAGTGGCATGAACCACCATCATCAACACAATATTGCCTTGAAAGTTCTACAACAGCTCTGGCAGCTAGGCTTGCATGTTCTGCAAACTCAGCCGCTGCTTGAGCAGCAGAGGTAGCATCCTTAAATTTCATGTTCCAATTCTGCCTGCCAACAGAAAAATTACCATTACCATCTCCAGGAAATGATTGCCCATGTTCCAACCTTTCATCCTTGAAACCTAAGTGGCATGAACCACCATCATCAACAAAATACTGCCTTGAAAGTTCTACAACAGCTCTGGCAGCTAAGCTTGCATGTTCTGCAAACTCAGCCGCTGCTTGAGCAGCAGAGGTAGCATCCATAAATTTTATGCTCCAATTCTGCCTGCAAATAGAAAAATTACCATTCACATCTCTAGGAAATGATTGCCCATGTTCAAACCTTTCATCCTTGCCAACAGAAAAATTACCATTACCATCTCTAGGAAATGATTGCCCATGTTCCAGCCTTTCATCCTTGAAACCTAAGTGGCATGAACCACCATCATCAACACAATATTGCCTTTAAAGTTCTACAACAACTCTGGCAGCTAGGCTTGCATATTCTGCAAACTCAGCCGCTGCTTGAGCAGCAGAGGTAGCATCCATAAATTTCATGTTCCAATTCTGCCTGCCAACATAAAAATTACCATTACCATCTCCAGGAAATGATTGCCCATGTTCCAACCTTTCATCCTTGAAACCTAAGTGGCATGAACCACCATCATCAACAAAATACTGCCTTGAAAGTTCTACAACAGCTCTGGCATCTAGGCTTGCTTGTTCTGCAAACTCAGCCGCTGCTTGAGCAGCATAGGTAGCATCCATAAATTTCATGTTCCAATTCTGCCTGCCAACAGAAAAATTACCATTACCATCTCCAGGAAATGATTGCCCATGTTCCAACCTTTCATCCTTGAAACCTAAGTGGCATGAACCACCATCATCAACAAAATACTGCCTTGAAAGTTCTACAACATCTCTGGTAGCTAGGCTTGCATGTTCTGCAAACTCAGTCGCTGCTTGAGCTGTAGAGGTAGCATCCTTAAATTTCATGTTCCAATTCTGCCTGCCAACAGAAAAATTACCATTACCATCTCCAGGAAATGATTGCCCATGTTCCAACCTTTCATCCTTGAAACCTAAGTGGCATGAACCACCATCATCAACACAATATTGCCTTGAAAGTTCTACAACAGCTCTGGCAGCTAAGCTTGCATGTTCTGCAATCTCAGCCGCTGCTTGAGCAGTAGAGGTAGCATTCTTAAATTTTATGCTCCAATTCTGCCTGCAAATAGAAAAATTACCATTCACATCTCTAGGAAATGATTGCCCATGTTCAAACCTTTCATCCTTGAAACCTAAGTGGCATGAACCACCATCATCAACTCAATATTGCCTTAAAAGTTCTACAACAACTCTGGCAGCTAGGCTTGAGTGTTATGCAAATTCAGCCGCTGCTTGAGCTGCAGATTTAGCATCCTTAAATTTCATGTTCCAATTTCGCCTGCCAACAGAAAAAATACCATTACCATCTCTAGGAAATGATTGCCCATGTTCCAACCTTTCATCCTTGAAACCTAAGTGGCATGAACTACCATCATCAACACAATATTGCCTTTAATGTTCTACAACAGCTCTGGCAGCTAGGCTTGCATATTCTGCAAACTCAGCCGCAGCTTGAGCAGCAGAGGTAGCATCCATAAATTTCATGTTCCAATTCTGCCTGCCAACAGAAGAATTACCATTACCATCTCCAGGAAATGATTGCCCATGTTCCAACCTTTAATCCTTGAAACCTAAGTGGCATGAACCACCATCATCAACAAAATACTGCCTTGAAAGTTCTACAACAGCTCTGGCATCTAGGCTTGCATGTTCTGCAAACTCAGCCGTTGCTTGAGCAGCAGAGGTAGCATCCCTAAATTTCATGTTCCAATTCTACCTGCCAACAGAAAAATTACCATTACCTTCTCAAGGAAATGATTGCCCTTGTTCCAACCTTTCATCATTGAAACCTAAGTGGCATGAACCACCACCATCAACACAATATTGCCTTTAAAGTTCTACAACAGCTCTGGCAGCTACGCTTGCATATTCTGCAAACTCAGCCGCTGCTTGAGTGGAAGAGGTAGCATCCATAAATTTCATGTTCCAATTATGCCTGCCAACAGAAAAATTACCATTACCATCTCCAGGAAATGATTGCCCATGTTCCAACCTTTCATCCTTGAAACCTAAGTGGCATGAACCACCATCATCAACAAAATACTGCCTTGAAAGTTCTACAATAGCTCTGGCATCTAGGCTTGCATGTTCTGCAAACTCAGCCGCTGCTTGAGCAGCAAAGGTAGCATCCATAAATTTCATGTTCCAATTCTGCCTGCAAACAGAAAAATTACCATTACCATCTCCAGGAAATGATTGCCCATGTTCCAACCTTTCATCCTTGAAACCTAAGTGGCATGAACCACCATCATCAACAAAATACTGCCTTGAAAGTTCTACAACAGCTCTGGCAGCTAAGCTTGCATGTTCTGCAATCTCAGCCGCTGCTTGAGCAGTAGAGGTAGCATTCTTAAATTTTATGCTCCAATTCTGCCTGCAAATAGAAAAATTACCATTCACATCTCTAGGAAATGATTGCCCATGTTCAAACCTTTCATCCTTGAAACCTAAGTGGCATGAACCACCATCATCAACTCAATATTGCCTTAAAAGTTCTACAACAACTCTGGCAGCTAGGCTTGAGTGTTCTGCAATCTCAGCCGCTGCTTGAGCAGTAGAGGTAGCATTCTTAAATTTTATGCTCCAATTCTGCCTGCAAATAGAAAAATTACCATTCACATCTCTAGGAAATGATTGCCCATGTTCAAACCTTTCATCCTTGAAACCTAAGTGGCATGAACCACCATCATCAACACAATATTGCCTTTAAAGTTCTACAACAGCTCTGGCAGCTAGGCTTGCATATTCTGCAAACTCAGCCGCAGCTTGAGCAGCAGAGGTAGCATCCATAAATTTCATGTTCCAATTCTGCCTGCCAACAGAAGAATTACCATTACCATCTCCAGGAAATGATTGCCCATGTACCAACCTTTAATCCTTGAAACCTAAGTGGCATGAACCACCATCATCAACAAAATACTGCCTTGAAAGTTCTACAACAGCTCTGGCATCTAGGCTTGCATGTTCTGCAAACTCAGCCGTTGCTTGAGCAGCAGAGGTAGCATCCCTAAATTTCATGTTCCAATTCTACCTGCCAACAGAAAAATTACCATTACCTTCTCAAGGAAATGATTGCCCTTGTTCCAACCTTTCATCATTGAAACCTAAGTGGCATGAACCACCACCATCAACACAATATTGCCTTTAAAGTTCTACAACAGCTCTGGCAGCTACGCTTGCATATTCTGCAAACTCAGCCGCTGCTTGAGCAGCAGAGGTAGCATCCATAAATTACATGTTCCAATTCTGCCTGACAACAGAATAATTACCATTACCATCTTCAGGAAATGATTGCCTATGTTCCAACCTTTCATCCTTGAAACCTAAGTGTCATGAACCACCATCATCAACACAATATTGCCTTTAAAGTTCTACAACAGCTCTGGTAGCTAGGCTTGCATGTTCTGCAAACTCAGTCGCTGCTTGAGCAGTAGAGGTAGCATCCTTAAATTTCGTGTTCAAATTCTGCCCGCAAACAGAAAAATTACCATTCATTTCTCCAGGTAATGATTGCCCATGTTCCCACCTTTCATCCTTGAAACCTAAGTGGCATGAACCACCATCATCAAAAAAATATTGCCTTGAAAGTTCTACAACAGCTCTGGCAGCTAAGCTTGCATGTTCTGCAAACTCAGCCGCTGCTTGAGCAGCAGGGGTAGCATCCATAAATTTCATGTTCCAATTCTGCCTGCCAACAGAAAAATTACCATTACCATCTCCAAGAAATGATTTCCCATGTTCCAACCTTTCATCCTTGAAACCTAAGTGGCATGAACCACCATCATCAACACAATATTGCCTTTAAAGTTCTACAACAGCTCTGGCAGCTAGGCTTGCATATTCTGCAAACTCAGCCGCTGCTTGAGCAGCAGAGGTAGCATCCATAAATTTCATGTTCCAATTCTGCCGGCCAACAGAAAAATTACCATTACCATCTCCAGGAAATGATTGCCCATGTTCCAACCTTTCATCCTTGAAACCTAAGTGGCTTGAACCACCATCATCAACAAAATACTGCCTTGAAAGTTCTACAACAGATCTGGCATTTAGGCTTGCATGTTTTGCAAACTCAGCCGCTGCTTGAGCAGCAGAGGTAGCATCCATAAATTTCATGTTCAAATTCTGCCTGCCAACAGAAAAATTACCATTACCATCTCCAGGAAATGATTGCCCATGTTCCAACCTTTCATCCTTGAAACCTAAGTGGCATGAACCACCATCATCAACAAAATACTGCCTTGAAAGTTCTACAACAGCTCTGGCATCTAGGCTTGCATGTTCTGCAAACTCAGCCGCTGCTTGAGCAGCAGAGGTAGCATCCCTAAATTTCATGTTCCAATTCTACCTGCCAACAGAAAAATTACCATTACCTTCTCAAGGAAATGATTGCCCTTGTTCCAACCTTTCATTATTGAAACCTAAGTGGCATGAACCACCACCATCAACACAATATTGCCTTTAAAGTTCTACAACGGCTCTGGCAGCTAGGCTTGCATATTCTGCAAACTCAGCCGCTGCTTGAGCAGCAGAGGTAGCATCCATAAATTTCATGTTCGAATTCTGCCTGCCAACAGAAAACTTACCATTACCATCTCCAGGAAATGATTGCCCATGTTCCAACCTTTCATCCTTGAAACCTAAGTGGCATGAACCACCATCATCAACACAATATTGCCTTTAAAGTTCTACAACGGCTCTGGCAGCTAGGCTTGCATATTCTGCAAACTCAGCCGCTGCTTGAGCAGCAGAGGTAGCATCCATAAATTTCATGTTCCAATTCTGCCTGCCAACAGAAAAATTACCATTACCATCTCCAGGAAATGATTGCCCATGTTCCAACCTTTCATACTTGAAACCTAAGTGGCATGAACCACCACCATCAACACAATATTGCCTAGAAAGTTCTATAACAACTCTGGCAGATAGGCTTGGATGTTCTACAAACTCAACCGCTGCTTGAGCAGCAGAGGTAGCATCCTTAAATTTCATGTTCCAATTCTGCCTACCAATAGAAAATTTACCATCTTCAGGAAATGATTGCCCATGTTCCAACCTTTCATCCTTGAAACCTAAGTGGCATGAACCATCATCATCAACGAAATATTGCCTTGAAAGTTCTACAACAGCTCTGGCAGCTAGGCTTGCATGTTCTCCAAACGCAGCCGCTGCTTGAGCAGCAGAGGTAGCATCCTTAAATTTCATGTTCCAATATTGCCTGCCAACAGAAAAATTACCATTACCATCTCAAGGAAATGATTGCCCATGTTCCAACCTTTCATCCTTGAAACCTAAGTGGCATGAACCAGCATCATCAACAAAATATTGCCTTGAAAGTTCTACAACAGCTCTGGCAGCTAGGCTTGCATGTTCTCCAATCTCAGCCGCTGCTTGAGCAGCAGAGGTAGCATTCTTAACTTTCATGCTCCAATTCTGCCTGCAAATAGAAAAATTACCATTTACATCTCTAGGAAATGATTGCCCATGTTCAAATCTTTTATCCTTGAAACCTAAGGGGCATGAACCAGCATCATCAACTCAATATTGCCTTGAAAGTTCTACAACAACTCTGGCAGCTAGGCTTGAATGTTATGCAAATTTAGCCGCTGCTTGAGCAGCAGAGGTAGCATCCTTAAATTTCATGTTCCAATTTCGCCTGCCAACAGAAAAATTACCATTACCATCTCTAGGAAATGATTGCCCATGTTCCAACCTTTCATCCTTGAAACCTAAGTGGCATGAACCACCATCATCAACACAATATTGCCTTTAAAGTTCTACAACAGCTCTGGCAGCTAGGCTTGCATATTCTACAAACTCAGCCGCTGCTTGAGCAGCAGAGGTAGCATCCATAAATTTCATGTTCCAATTCTGCCTGCCAACAGAAAAATTACCATTACCATCTCCAGGAAATGATTGCCCATGTTCCAACCTTTCATCCTTGAAACCTAAGTGGCATGAACCACCATCATCAACAAAATACTGCCTTGAAAGTTCTACAACAGCTCTGGCATCTAGGCTTGCATGTTCTGCAAACTCAGCCGCTGCTTGAGCAGCAGAGGTAGCATCCCTAAATTTCATGTTCCAATTCTACCTGCCAACAGAAAAATTAACATTACCTTCTCAAGGAAATGATTGCCCTTGTTCCAACCTTTCATCATTGAAACCTAAGTGGCATGAACCACCACCATCAACACAATATTGCCTTTAAAGTTCTACAACGGCTTTGGTAGCTAGGCTTGCATATTCTGCAAACTCAGCCGCTGCTTGAGCAGCAGAGGTAGCATCCATAAATTTCATGTTCTAATTCTGCCTGCCAACAGAAAAATTACCATTACCATCTCCAGGAAATGATTGCCCATGTTCCAACCTTTCATCCTTGAAACCTAAGTGGCATGAACCACCATCATCAACACAATATTGCCTTGAAAGTTCTACAACAGCTCTGGTATCTAGGCTTGCATATTCTGCAAACTCAGCCGCTGCTTGAGCAGCAGAGGTAGCATCCATAAATTTCATGTTCCAATTCTGCCTGCCAACAGAAAAATTACCATTACCATCTCCAGGAAATGATTGCCCATGTTCCAACCTTTCATACTTGAAACCTAAGTGGCATGAACCACCATCATCAACACAATATTGCCTTTAAAGTTCTACAACAGCTCTGGTAGCTAGGCTTGCATGTTCTACAAACTCAGCCACTGCTTGAGCAGTAGAGGTAGCATCCTTAAATTTCATGTTCCAATTCTGCCTGCCAACAGAAAAATTACCATTACCATCTCCAGGAAATGATTGCCAATGTTCCAACCTTTCATCCTTGAATACTAACTGGCATGAACCATTATCATCAACACAATATTGCCTTGAAAGTTCTACAACAGCTCTGGCAATTAGGCTTGTATGTTCTGCAAACTCAGCCGTTGCTTGAGCAGCAGAGGTAGCATCCTTAAATTTCATGTTCCAATTCTGCCTGCCAACAGAAAAATTACCATTACCATCTCTAGGAAATGATTGCCCATGTTCCAACCTTTCATCCTTGAAACCTAAGTGGCATGAACCAGCATCATCAACAAAATATTGCCTTGAAAGTTCTACAACAGCTCTGGCAGCTAAGCTTGCATGTTCTGCAATCTCAGCCGCTGCTTGAGCAGCAGAGGTAGCATTCTTAAATTTTATGCTCCAATTCTGCCTGCAAATAGAAAAATTACCATTTACATCTCTAGGAAATGATTGTCCATGTTCAAACATTTTATCCTTGAAACCTAAGTGACATGAACCACCATCATCAACTCAATACTGCCTTGAAAGTTCTACAACAACTCTGGCAGCTAGGCTTGAATGTTATGCAAATTCAGCCACTGCTTGAGCAGCAGAGGTAGCATCCTTAAATTTTATGTTCCAATTTCGCCTGCCAACAGAAATATTACCATTACCATCTCTAGGAAATGATTGCCCATGTTCCAACCTTTCATCCTTGAAACCTAAGTGGCATGAACCACCATCATCAACACAATATTGCCTTTAAACTTCTACAATAGCTCTGGCAGCTAGGCTTGCATATTCTGCAAACTCAGCCGCTGCTTGAGCAGCAGAGGTAGCATCCATAAATTTTATGTTCCAATTCTGCCTGCCAACAAAAAAATTTCCATTACCATCTCCAGGAAATGATTGCCCATGTTCCAACCTTTCATCCTTGAAACCTAAGTGGCATGAACCACCTTCATCAACAAAATACTGCCTTGAAAGTTCTACAACAGCTCTGGCATCTAGGCTTGCATGTTCTGCAAACTCAGCCGCTGCTTGAGCAGCAGAGGTAGCATCCCTAAATTTCATGTTCCAATTCTACCTGCCAACAGAAAAATTACCATTACCTTCTCAAGAAAATGATTGCCCTTGTTCCAACCTTTCATCATTGAAACCTAAGTGGCATGAACCACCACCATCAACACAATATTGCCTTTAAAGTTCTACAACGGCTCTGGTAGCTAGGCTTGCATATTCTGCAAACTCAGCCGCTGCTTGAGCAGCAGAGGTAGCATCCATAAATTTCATGTTCCAATTCTGCTTGCCAACAGAAAAATTACCATTACCATCTCCAGGAAATGATTGCCCATGTTCCAACCTTTCATCCTTGAAACCTAAGTGGCTTGAACCACTATCATCAACACAATATTGCCTTTAAAGTTCTACAACAGCTCTGGCATCTAAGCTTGCATTTTCTGCAAACTCAGCCGCTGCTTGAGCAGTAGAGGTAGCATCCATAAATTTCATGTTCCAATTCTGCCTGCCAACAGAAAAATTACCATTACCATCTCCAGGAAATGATTGCCCATGTTCCAACCTTTCATACTTGAAACCTAAGTGGCATGAACCACCATCATCAACACAATATTGCCTTTAAAGTTCTACAACAGCTCTGGTAGCTAGGCTTGCATGTTCTGCAAACTCAGCCACTGCTTGAGCAGTAGAGGTAGCATCCTTAAATTTCATGTTCCAATTCTGCCTGCCAACAGAAAAATTACCATTACCATCTCCAGGAAATGATTGCCAATGTTCCAACCTTTCATCCTTGAATACTAAGTGGCATGAACCACTATCATCAACACAATATTGCCTTGAAAGTTCTACAATAGCTCTGGCAGTTAGGCTTCCATGTTCTGCAAACTCAGCCGTTGCTTGAGCAGCAGAGGTAGCATCCTTAAATTTCATGTTCCAATTCTGCCTGCCAACAGAAAAATTACCATTACCATCTCTAGGAAATGATTGCCCATGTTCCAACCTTTCATCCTTGAAACCTAAGTGGCATGAACCAGCATCATCAACAAAATATTGCCTTGAAAGTTCTACAACAGCTCTGGCAGCTAAGCTTGCATGTTCTGCAATCTCAGCCGCTGCTTGAGCAGCAGAGGTAGCATTCTTAAATTTTATGCTCCAATTCTGCCTGCAAATAGAAAAATTACCATTTACATCTCTAGGAAATGATTGCCCATGTTCAAACCTTTTATTCTTGAAACCTAAGTGGCATGAACCACCATCATCAACTCAATATTGCCTTGAAATTTCTACAACAACTCTGGCAGCTAGGCTTGAATGTTATGCAAATTCAGCCGCTGCTTGAGCAGCAGAGGTAGCATCCTTAAATTTCATGTTCCAATTTCGCCTGCCAACAAAAAAATTACCATTACCATCTCTAGGAAATGATTGCCCATGTTCCAACCTTTCATCCTTGAAACCTAAGTGGCATGAACCACCATCATCAACACAATATTGCCTTGAAAGTTCTACAATAGCTCTGGCAGCTGGGCTTGCATGTTCTACAAACTCAGCCGCTGCTTGAGCAGCAGAAGTAGCATCCTTAAATTTAATGTTCCAATTCTGCCTGCCAAAAGAAAAATTACCATTACCATCTCTAGGAAATGATTGCCCATGTTCCAACCTTTCATCCTTCAAACCCAAGTGGCATGAACCACCATCATCAACAAAATATTGCCTTGAAAGTTCTACAACAGCTCTGGCAGCTAAGCTTGCATGTTCTGCAATCTCAGCCGCTGCTCGAGCAGTAGAGGTAGCATTCTTAAATTTCATGTTCCAATTCCGCCCGCAAACAGAAAAATTACCATTCATATCTTTAGGAATTGATTGCCCATGTTCCAACCTTTCATCCTTGAAACCTAAGTGGCATGAACCACCATCATCAACAAAATATTGCCTTGAAAGTTCTACAACAGCTCTGGCATCTAGGCTTGCATATTCTGCAAACTCAGCCGCTGCTTGAGCAGCAGAGGTAGCATCCATAAATTTCATGTTCCAATTCTGCCAGCCAATAGAAAAATTACCATTACCATCTCCAGGAAATGATTGCCCATGTTCCAACCTTTCATCCTTAAAACCTAAGTGGCATGAACCACCATCATCAACAAAATACTGCCTTGAAAGTTCTACAACAGCTCTGGCATCTAGGCTTGCATGTTCTGCAAACTCAGCCACTTCTTGAGCAGCAGAGGTAGCATCCCTAAATTTCATGTTCCAATTCTACATTCCAACAGAAAAATTACCATTACCTTCTCAAGGAAATGATTGCCCTTGTTCCAACCTTTCATCATTGAAACCTAAGTGGCATGAACCACCACCATCAACACAATATTGCCTTTAAAGTTCTACAATGGCTCTGGCAGCTAGGCTTGCATATTCTGCAAACACAGGCACTGCTTGAGCAGCAGAGGTAGCATCCATAAATTTCATGTTCCAATTCTGCCTGCCAACAGAAAAATTACCATTACCATCTCTAGGAAATGATTGCCCATGTTCCAACCTTTCATCCTTGAAACCTAAGTGGCATGAACCACCATCATCAACACAATATTGCCTTGAAAGTTCTACAACAGCTCTGGCATCTAGGCTTGCATATTCTGCAAACTCAGCCGCTGCTTGAGCAGCAGAGGTAGCATCCGTAAATTTCATGTTCCAATTCTGCCTGCCAACAGAAAAATTACCATTACCATCTCCAGGAAATGATTGCCCATGTTCCAACCTTTCATACTTGAAACCTAAGTGGCATGAACCACCATCATCAACAAAATACTGCCTTGAAAGTTCTACAACAGCTCTGGCATCTAGGCTTGCAAGTTCTGCAAACTCAGCCGCTGCTTGAGCAGCAGAGGTAGCATCCCTAAATTTCATGTTCCAATTCTACCTTCCAACAGAAAAATTACCATTACCTTCTCAAGGAAATGATTGCCCTTGTTCCAACCTTTCATCATTGAAACCTAAGTGGCATGAACCACCACCATCAACACAATATTGCCTTTAAAGTTCTACAACGGCTCTGGCAGCTAGGCTTGCATATTCTGCAAACTCAGCCGCTGCTTGAGCAGCAGAGGTAGCATCCATAAATTTCATGTTGCAATTCTGCCTACCAACAAAAAGATTACCATTACCATCTCCAGGAAATGATTGCCCATGTTCCAACCTTTCATCCTTGAAACCTAAGTGGCATGAACCACCATTATCAACACAATATTGCCTTGAAAGTTCTACAATAGCTCTGACAACTAGGCTTGCATATTCTGCAAACTCAGCCGCTGCTTGAGCAGCAGAGGTAGCATCCATAAATTTCATGTTCCAATTCTGCCTGCCAACAGAAAAATTACCATAACCATCTCCAGGAAATGATTGCCCATGTTCCAAACTTTTATCCTTGAAACCTAAGTTGCATGAACCACCATCATCAACACAATATTGCTTTTAAAGTTCTACAACAGCTCTGGTAGCTAGGCTTGCATGTTCTGCAAACTCAGCCGCTGCTTGAGCAGCAGAGGTAGCATCCTTAAATTTCATGTTCCAATTCTGCCTGCTAACAGAAATGTTACCATTACCATCTCCAGGAAATGATTGCCCATGTTCCAACCTTTCATCCTTGAAAACTAAGTGTCATGAACCACTATCATCAACACAATATTGCCTTGAAAGTTCTACAACAGCTCTGGCAGTTAGGCTTGCAAGTTCTGTAAACTCAGCCGCTGCTTGAGCAGCAGAGGTAGCATCCTTAAATTTCATGTTCCAATTCTGCCTGCCAACAGAAAAATTACCATTACCATCTCTAGGAAATGATTGCCCATGTTCCAACCTTTCATCCTTGAAACCTAAGTGGCATGAACCACCATCATCAACTCAATATTGCCTTGAAAGTTCTACAACAACTCTGGCAGCTAGGCTTGAATGTAATGCAAAATCAGCCGCTGCTTAAGCAGCAGAGGTACCATCCCAAAATTTCATGTTCCAATTCTGCCTGCCAACAGAAAAATTACCATTACCTTCTAAAGGAAATGATTGCCCATGTTCCAACCTTTCATCCTTGAAACCTAAGTGGCATGAACCACCATCATCAACACAATATTGCCTTTAAAGTTCTACAACAGCTCTGGCATCTAGGCTTGCATGTTCTGCAAACTCAGCCGTTGTTTGAGCAGCAGAGGTAGCATCCCTAAATCTCATGTTCCAATTCTGCCTGCCAAAAGAAACATTACCATTACCATCTCTAGGAAATGATTGCCCATATTCCAACCTTTCATCCTTGAAACCTAAGTGGCATGAACCACCATCATCAACTCAATATTGCCTTGAAAGTTCTACAACAACTCTGGCAGCTAGGCTTGAATGTAATGCAAACTCAGCCACTGCTTGAGCAGCAGAGGTAGCATCCTTAAATTTCCTGTTCCAATTTTGCCTGCCAACAGAAAAATTACCATTACCATCTCTAGGAAATGATTGCCCATGTTCCAACCTTTCATCCTTGAAACCTAAGTGGCATGAACCACCATCATCAACTCAATATTGCCTTGAAAGTTGTACAACAACTCTGGCAGCTAGGCTTGAATGTAATACAAACTCAGCCACTGCTTGAGCAGCAGAGGTAGCATCCTTAAATTTCATGTTCCAATTTCGCCTGCCAATAGAAAATTACCATTACCATCTCTAGGAAATGATTGCCCATGTTCCAACCTTTCATCCTTGAAACCTAAGTGGCATGAACCACCATCATCAACACAATATTGCCTTTAAAGTTCTACAACAGCTATGGCAGCTAGGCTTGCATGTTCTGCAAACTCAGCCATTGTTTGAGCAGCAGAGGTAGCATCCCTAAATTTCATATTCCAATTCTGCCTGCCAAAAGAAACATTACCATTACCATCTCCAGGAAATGATTGCCTTTGTTCCAACCTTTCATCCTTGAAACCTAAATGGCATGAACCACCACCATCAACACAATATTGCATTTAAAGTTCAACAACAGCTCTGGCAGCTAGGCTTGCATGTTCTGCAAACTCAGCCGTTGTTTGAGCAGCAGAGGTAGCATCCCTAAATTTCATGTTCCAATTCTGCCTGCCAAAAGAAACATTACCATTACCTTCTCCAGGAAATGATTGCCCTTGTTCCAACCTTTCATCCTTGAAACCTAAATGGCATGAACCACCACCATCAACACAATATTGCATTTAAAGTTCAACAACAGCTCTGGCAGCTAGGCTTGCATGTTCTGCAAACTCAGCCGCTACTTGAGCAACAGAGGTAGCATCCTTAAATTTCATGTTCCAATTCTGCCTGCCAACAGAAAATTTACCATTACGATCTCCAGGAAATGATTGCCCAAGTTCCAACCTTTCATCCTTGAAACCTAAGTGGCATGAACCACCATCATCAACACAATATTGCCTTGAAAGTTCTACAACAGCTCTGGTAGCTAGGCTTGCATGTTCTGCAAACTCAGCCGCTGCTTGAGCAGCAGAGGTAGCATCCATAAATTTCATGTTCCAATTCTGCCTGCCAAGAGAAAAATTACCATTACCATCTCTAGGAAATGATTGCCCATGTTCCAAACTTTCATCCTTGAAACCTAAGTGGCATGAACCACCATCTTCAACACAATATTGCCTTGAAAGTTCTACAACAGCTCTAGCAGCTAGGCTTGAATATTCTGCAAACTCAGCCGCTGCTTGAGCAGCAGAGGTAGCATCCATAAATTTCATATTCCAATTCTGCCTGCCAAGAGAAAAATTACCATTACCATCTCCAGGAAATGATTGCCCATGTTCCAAACTTTCATCCTTGAAACCTAAGTGGCATGAACCACCATCATCAACACAATATTTCCTTTAAAGTTTTACAACAGCTATGGCAGCTAGGCTTGCATGCTCTGCAAACTCAGCCGCTGCTTGAGCAGCAGAGGTAGCATCCCTAAATTTCATGTTCCAATTCTGCCTGCCAACAGAAAAATTACCATTACCATCTCAAGGATATGATTGCCCTTGTTCCAACCTTTCATCCTTGAAACCTAAGTGGCATGAACCACCACCATCAACACAATATTGCCTTTAAAGTACTACAACAGCTCTGGCAGCTAGGCTTGCATATTCTTCAAACTCAGCCGCTGCTTGAGCAGCAGTGGTAGCATCCATAAATTTCATGTTCCAATTCTGCCTGCCAACAGAAATATTACCATTACCATCTCCAGGAAATGATTGCCCATGTTCCAACCTTTCATCCTAGAAACCTAAGTGGCATGAACCACCATCATCAACACAATATTGCCTTGAAAGATCTATAACAGCTCTGGCAGCTAGGCTTGCATATTCTACAAACTCAGCCGCTGCTTGAGCAGCAGAGGTAGCATCCATAAATTTCATGTTCCAATTCTGCCTGCCAACAGAAAAATTACCATTACCATCTCCAGGAAATGATTGCCCATGTTCCAACCTTTCATCCTTGAAACCTAAGTGGCATGAACCACCATCATCAACACAATATTGCCTTTAAAGTTATACAACAGCTCTGGCAGCTAGGCTTGCATGTTCTGCAAACTCAGCCGCTGCTTGAGCAGCAGAGGTAGCATCCTTAAATTTCATGTTCCAATTCTGCCTGCCAACAGAAATGTTACCATTACCATCTCCAGGAAATGATTGCCCATGTTCCAACCTTTCATCCTTGAAAACTAAGTGTCATGAACCACTATCATCAACACAATATTGCCATGAAAATTCTATAACAGCTCTGGCAGTTAGGCTTGCATGTTCTGTAAACTCAGCCGCTGCTTGAGCAGCAGAGGTAGCATCCTTAAATTTCATGTTCCAATTCTGCCTGCCAACAGAAAAATTACCATTACCATCTCTAGGAAATGATTGCCCATGTTCCAACCTTTCATCCTTGAAACCTAAGTGGCATGAACCACCTTCATCAACAAAATATTGCCTTGAAAGTTCTACAATAGCTCTGGCAGCTAAGCTTGCATATTCTGCAATCTCAGCCGCTGCTTGAGCAGCAGAGGTAGCATTCTTAAATTTCATGTTCCAATTCTGCCTGCAAACAGAAAAATTACCATTCATATCTCTAGGAAATGATTGCCCATGTTCAAACCTTTCATCCTTGAAACCTAAGTGGCATGAACTACCATCATCAACTCAATATTACCTTGAAAGTTGTACAACAACACTGGCAGCTAGGCTTGAATGTAATGCAAACTCAGCCGCTGCTTGAGCAGCAGAGGTAGCATCCTTAAATTTCATGTTCCAATTTCGCCTGCCAACAGAACAATTACCATTACCATCTCTAGGAAATGATTGCCCATGTTCCAACCTTTCATCCTTGAAACCTAAGTGGCATGAACTACCATCATCAAATCAATATTGCCTTTAAAGTTCTACAATAGCTATGGCAGCTAGGCTTGCATGTTCTGCAAACTCAGCCGCTGTTTGTGCAGCAGAGGTAGCATCCCTAAATTTCATGTTCCTATTCTGCCTGCCAACAGAAACATTACCATTACCATCTCCAGGAAATGATTGCCCTTGTTCAAACCTTTCATCCTTGAAACCTAAATGGCATGAACCACCACCATCAACACAATATTGCATTTAAAGTTCAACAACAGCTCTGGCAGCTAGACTTGCATGTTCTGCAAACTCAGCCGCTGCTTGAGCACCAGAGGTAGCATCCTTAAATTTCATGTTCCAATTCGGCCTGCCAACAGAAAATTTACCATTACCATCTCCAGGAAATGATTGCCCATGTTCCAACCTTTCATCCTTGAAACCTAAGTGGCATGAACCACCATCATCAACACAATATTGCCTTGAAAGTTCTACAACAGCTCTGGCTGCTAGGCTTGCATGTTTTGCAAACTCAGCCGTTGCTTGAGCAGCAGAGGTAACATCCATAAATTTCATGTTCCAATTCTGCCTGCCAAGAGAAAAATTACCATTACCATCTCCAGGAAATGATTGCCCATGTTCCAACCTTTCATCCTAGAAACCTAAGTGGCATGAACCACCATCATTAACACAATATTGCCTTGAAAGTTCTACAACAGCTCTGGCAGTTAGGCCTGCATGTTCTGTAAACTCTGCCGCTACTTGAGCAGCAGAGGTAGCATCCTTTAATTTCATGTTCCAATTCTTCCTGCCAACTGAAAATTTACCATTACCATCTCCAGGAAATGATTACCCATGTTCCAACCTTTCATCCTTGAAACCTAAGTGGCATGAACCATCATCATCAACACAATATTGCATTTAAAGTTCTACAACATCTCTGGCAGCTAGGCTTGCATGTTCTGCAAACTCAGCCGCTGCTTGAGCAGCAGAGGTAGCATCCTTAAATTTCATGTTCCAATTCTGCCTGCCAACAGAAAAATTACCATATCCATGAAATGATTGCCCATGTTCCAACATTTCATCCTTGAAACCTAAGTGGCATGAACAACCATCATCAACACAATATTGCCTTTAAAGTTCTACAACAGCTCTGGCAGCTAGGCTTGCAGGTTCTGCAAACTTAGCCGCTGCTTGAGCAGTAGAGGTAGCATCCTTAAATTTCATGTTCCAATTCTGCCTGCCAACAGAAAAATTACCATTACCATCTCCAAGAAATAATTGTCAATGTTCTAACCTTTCATCCTTGAAACTAAGTGGCATGAACCACTATCATCAACACAATATTGCCTTTAAAGTTCTATAACTGCTCTGGCAGTTAGGCTTGCATGTTCTGCAAACGCAGCCGCTGCTTGAGCAGTAGAGGTAGCATCTTTCAATTTCATGTTCCAATTCTGCCTGCCAACAGAAAAATTACCATTACCATCTCTAGGAAATGATTGCCCATGTTCCAACCTTTCATCCTTGAAACCTAAGTGGCATGAATCACCATCATCAGTAAAATGTTGCCTTGAAAGTTCTATAACTGCTCTGGCAGTTAGGCTTGCATGTTCTGCAAACGCAGCCGCTGCTTGAGCAGTAGAGGTAGCATCTTTCAATTTCATGTTCCAATTCTGCCTGCAAACAGAAAAATTACCATTACCATCTCTAGGCAATGATTGCCCATGTTCCAACCTTTCATCCTTGAAACCTAAGTGGCATGAACCACCATCATCAACTTAATATTGCCTTTAAAGTTCTACATCAGCTATGGCAGCTAGGCTTGCATGTTCTGCAAACTCAGCCGATGTTTGAGCAGCAGAGGTAGCATCCCTAAATTTCATGCTCCAATTCTGCCTGCCAACAGAAACATTACCATTACCATCTCCAGGAAATGATTGCCCTTGTTCCAACCTTTCATCCTTGAAACCTAAATGGCATGAACCACCACCATCAACACAATATTGCATTTAAAGTTCAACAACAGCTCGGGCAGCTAGGCTTGCATGTTCTGCAAACTCAGCCGCTGTTTGTGCAGCAGAGGTAGCATCCTTAAATTTCATGTTCCAATTCTGCCTGCCAATAGAAAATTTACCATTACCATCTCCAGGAAATGATTGCCCACGTTCCAACCTTTCATCCTTGAAACCTAAGTGGCATGAACCACCATCATCAACACAATATTGCCTTGAAAGTTCTACAATAGCTCTGGCAGCTAGGCTTGCATATTCTGCAAACTCAGCCACTGCTTGAGCAGCAAAGGTAGCATCCATAAATTTCATGTTCCAATTCTGCCTGCCAAGAGAAAAATTACCATTACCATCTCCAGGAAATGATTGCCCATGTTCCAACCTTTCATCCTTGAAACCTAAGTGGCATGAACCACCATCATAAACACAATATTGCATTAAAAGTTCTACAACAGCTCTGGCAGCTAGGCTTGAATATACTGCAAACTCAGCCGCTGCTTGAGCAGCAGAGGTAGCATCCATAAATTTCATGTTCCAATTCTGCCTGCCAACAGAAAAATTACCATTACCATCTCAAGGAAATGATTGCCCATGTTCCGACCTTTCATCCTTGAAACCTAAGTGGCATGAACCACCATCATCAACACAATATTGCCTTGAAAGTTCTACAACAGCTCTGGCATCTAGGCTTGCATATTCTGCAAACTCAGCCGCTGCTTGAGCAGCAAAGGTAGCATCCATAAATTTCATGTTCCAATTCTGCCTGCCAACAGAAAAATTACCATTACTATCTCCAGGAAATGATTGCCCATGTTCCAACCTTTCATCCTTGAAACCTAAGTGGCATGAACCACCATCATAAACACAATATTGCCTATAAAGTTCTACAACAGCTCTGGCAGCTAGGCTTGCATGTTCTGCAAACTTAGCCGCTGCTTGAGCAGCAGAGGTAGCATCTTTAAATTTCATGTTCCAATTCTGCCTGCCAACAAAAAAATTACCATTACCATCTCGAGGAAATGATTGCCCATGTTCCAACCTTTCATCCTTGAAACCTAAGTGGCATGAACTACCATCATCAATAAAATATTGCCTTGAAAGTTCTACAACAGCTCTGGCAGCTAAGCTTGCATGTTCTGCAATCTCAGCCACTGCTTGAGCAGCAGAGGTAGCATTCTTAAATTTCATGTTCTAATTCTGCCTGCAAACAAAAAAATTACCATTACCATCTCTAGGAAATGATTGCCCATGTTCCAACCTTTCATCCTTGAAACCTAAGTGGCATGAACCACCATCATCAACATAATATTGCCTTTAATGTTCTACAACAGCTATGGCAGCTAGGCTTGCATGTTCTGCAAACTCAGCCGATGTTTGAGCAGCAGAGGTAGCATCCCTAAATTTCATGTTCCAATTCTGCCTGCCAACAGAAACATTACCATTACCATCTCCAGGAAATGATTGCCCTTGTTCCAACCTTTTATCCTTGAAACCTAAATGGCATGAACCACCACCATCAACACAATATTGCATTTAAAGTTCAACAACAGCTCTGGCAGCTAGGCTAGCATGTTCTGCAAACTCAGCCGCTGCTTGAGCAACAGAGGTAGCATCCTCAAATTTTATGTTCCAATTCTGCCTGCCAAGAGAAAAATTACCATTACCATCTCTAGGAAATGATTGCCCATGCTCCAACCTTTCATCCTTGAAACCTAAGTGGCATGAACCACCATCATAAACACAATATTGCCTTGAAAGTTCTACAACAGCTCTGGCATCTAGGCTTGCATATTCTGCAAACTCAGCCGCTGCTTGAGCAGCAGAGGTAGCATCCTTAATTTTAATGTTCCAATTTCGCCTGCCAACAGAAAAATTACCATTACCATCTCTAGGAAATGATTGCCCATGTTCCAACCTTTCATCCTTGAAACCTAAGTGGCATGAACCACCATCATCAACACAATATTGCCTTTAAAGTTCTACAACAGCTATGGCAGCTAGGCTTGCATGTTCTGCAAACTCAGCCGCTGCTTAAGCAGCAGAGGTACCATCCCTAAATTTCATGTTCCAATTCTGCCTGCCAACAGAAAAATTACCATTACCTTCTAAAGGAAATGATTGCCCTTGTTCCAACCTTTCATCCTTGAAACCTAAGTGGCATGAACCACCACCATCAACACAATATTGCCTTTAAAGTTCTATAACAGCTCTGGCAGCTAGGCTTGCATGTTCTGCAAACTTAGCCGCTACTTGAGCAGTAGAGGTAGCAACCTTAAATTTCATGTTCCAATTCTGCCTGCCAACAGAAAAATTACCATTACAATCTCTAGGAAATGATTGTCAATGTTCTAACCTTTCGTCCTTTAAAACTAAGTGGCATGAACCACTATCATCAACACAATATTGCCTTGAAAGTTCTATAACTGCTCTGGCAGTTAGGCTTGCCTGTGCTGCAAACTCAGCCGCAGCTTGAGCAGCAGAGGTAGCATCTTTAAATTTCATGGTCCAATTCTGCCTGCCAACAGAAAAATTACCATTACCATCTCTAGGAAATGATTGCCCATGTTCCAACCTTTCATCCTTGAAACCTAAGTGGCATGAACCACCATCATCAACACAATATTGCCTTTAAAGTTCTACAACAGCTATGGCAGCTAGGCTTGCATGTTCTGCAAACTCAGCCGCTGCTTAAGCAGCAGAGGTACCATCCCTAAATTTCATGTTCCAATTCTGCCTGCCAATAGAAAAATTACCATTACCTTCTAAAGGAAATGATTGCCCTTGTTCCAACCTTTCATCCTTGAAACCTAAGTGGCATGAACCACCACCATCAACACAATATTGCCTTTAAAGTTCTATAACAGCTCTGGCAGCTAGGCTTGCATGTTCTGCAAACTTAGCCGCTACTTGAGCAGTAGAGGTAGCATCCATAAATTTCACGTTCCAATTCTGCCTGCTAACAGAAAAATTACCATTACCATCTCTAGGAAATGATTGTCAATGTTCTAACCTTTCATCCTTTAAAACTAAGTGGCATGAACCACTATCATCAACACAATATTGCCTTGGAAGTTCTATAACTGCTCTGGCAGTTAGGCTTGCATGTGCTGCAAACTCAGCCGCAGCTTGAGCAGCAGAGGTAGCATCTTTAAATTTCATGGTCCAATTCTGCCTGCCAACAGAAAAATTACCATTACCATCTCTAGGAAATGATTGCCCATGTTCCAACCTTTCATCCTTGAAACCTAAGTGGCATGAACTACCATCATCAATAAAATATTGCCTTGAAAGTTCTACAACAGCTCTGGCAGCTAAGCTTGCATGTTCTGCAATCTCAGCCGCTGCTTGAGCAGCAGAGGTAGCATTCTTAAATTTCATGTTCCAATTCTGCCTGCAAATAGAAAAATTACCATTTACATCTCTAGGAAATGATTGCCCATATTCAAACCTTTCATCCTTGAAACCTAAGTGGCATGAACCACCATCATCAACTTAATATTGCCTTGAAAGTTCTACAACAACTCTGGCAGCTAGGCCTGAATTTTATGCAAATTCAAACACTGCTTGAGCATTAGAGGTAGCATCCTTAAATTTCATGTTCCAATTTCGCCAACCAACAGAAAAATTACCATTACCATCTCTAGGAAATGATTGCCCATGTTCCAACCTTTCATCCTTGAAACCTAAGTGGCATGAACCACCATCATCAACACAATATTGCCTTGAAGTTCTACAATAGTTCTGGCAGCTGGGCTTGCATATTCTACAAACTCAGTCGCTGCTTGAGCAGCAGAGGTAGCATCCTTAAATTTCATGTTCCAATTCTGCCTGCCAATAGAAAAATTACCATTACCATCTCTAGGAAATGATTGTCCATGTTCCAACCTTTAATCCTTGAAACCTAAGTGGCATGAACCACCATCATCAACAAAATATTGCCTTGAATGTTCTACAACAGCTCTGGCAGCTAAGCTTGTATGTTCTGCAAACTCAGCCGCTGCTTGAGCAGCAGAGGTAGCATTCTTAAATTTCATGTTCCAATTCTGCCTGCCAACAGAAAGATTACCATTAACATCTCTAGGAAATGATTGTCCATATTCAAACCTTTCATCCTTGAAACCTAAGTGGCATGAACCGCCATCATCAACACAATATTGCCTTGAAAGTTCTACAACAGCTCTGGCATCTAGGCTTGCATATTCTGCAAACTCAGCCGCTGCTTGAGCAGCAGAGGTAGCATCCTTAATTTTCATGTTCCAATTTCGCCTGCCAACAGAAAAATTACCATTACCATCTCTAGGAAATGATTGCCCATGTTCCAACCTTTCATCCTTGAAACCTATGTGGCATGAACAACCATCATCAACACAATATTGCCTTTAAAGTTCTACAACAGCTATGGCAGCTAGGCTTGCATGTTCTGCAAACTCAGCCACTGCTTGAGCAGCAGAGATAGCATCCCTAAATTTCATGTTGCAATTCTGCCTGCCAACAGAAAGATTACAATTAACATCTCTAGGAAATGATTGCCCTTGTTCCAACCTTTCATCCTTGAAACCTAAGTGGCATGAACCACCATCATCCACACAATATTGCCTTGAAAGTTCTACAACAGCTCTAGCATCTAGGCTTGCATATTCTGCAAACTCAGCCGCTGCTTGAGCAGCAGAGGTAGCATCCTTAATTTTCATGTTCCAATTTCGCCTGCCAACAGAAAAATTACCATTACCATCTCTAGGTAATGATTGCCCATGTTCCAACCTTTCATCCTTGAAACCTAAGTGGCATGAACCACCATCATCAACATAATATTGCCTTGAAAGTTCTACAACAGCTCTGGCATCTAGACTTGCATATTCTGCAAACTCAGCCGTTGCTTGAGCAGCAGAGGTAGCATCCATAAATTTCATGTTCCAATTCTGCCTACCAACAGAAAAATTACCATTACCATCTCTAAGAAATGATTGCCCATGTTCCAACCTTTCATCCTTGAAACCTAAGTGGCATGAACCACCATCTTCAACACAATATTGCCTTAAAAGTTCTACAACAGCTCTGGCATCTAGGCTTGAATATTTTGCAAACTCAGCCGATGCTTGAGCAGCAGAGGTAGCATCCTTAATTTTAATGTTCCAATTTCGCCTGCCAACAGAAAAATTACCATTACCATCTCTAGGAAATGATTGCCCATGTTCCAACCTTTCATCCTTGAAACCTAAGTGGCATGAACCACCATCATCAACACAATATTGCCTTTAAAGTTCTACAACAGCTATGGCAGCTAGGCTTGCATGTTCTGCAAACTCAGCCGCTGCTTAAGCAGCAGAGGTACCATCCCTAAATTTCATGTTCCAATTCTGCCTGCCAACAGAAAAATTACCATTACCTTCTAAAGGAAATGATTGCCCTTGTTCCAACCTTTCATCCTTGAAACCTAAGTGGCATGAACCACCACCATCAACACAATATTGCCTTTAAAGTTCTACAATAGCTCTGGTAGCTAGGCTTGCATATTTTGCAAACTCAGCCGCTGCTTGAGCAGCAGAGGTAGCATCCATAAATTTTATGTTCCAATTCTGCCTGCCAACAGAAAAATTACCATTACCATCTCCTGGAAATGATTGTCCATGTTCCAACCTTTCATCCTTGAAACCTAAGTGGCATGAACCACCATCATCAACACAATATTGCCTTGAAAGTTCTACAACATCTCTGGCATCTAGACTTGCATATTCTGCAAACTCAGCCGTTGCTTGGGCAGCAGAGGTAGCATCCATAAATTTTATGTTCCAATTCTGCCTGCCAACAGAAAAATTACCATTACCATCTCCTGAAAATGATTTCCCATGTTCCAACCTTTCATCCTTGAAACCTAAGTGGCATGAACCACCATCATCAACACAATATTGACTTGAAAGTTCTACAACATCTCTGGCATCTGGACTTGCATATTCTGAAAACTCAGCCGTTGCTTGGGCAGCAGAGGTAGCATCCATAAATTTCATGTTCTAATTCTGCCTGCCAACAGAAAAATTACCATTACCATCTCTAGGAAATGATTGCCCATGTTCCAACCTTTCATCCTTGAAACCTAAGTGGCATGAACCACCATCATGAACAAAATATTGCCTTGAAAGTTCTACAACAGTTTTGGCAGCTAAGCTTGCATGTTCTGTAATCTCAACCGCTGCTTGAGCAGCAGATGCAGCATTCTTAAATTTCATGTTCCAATTCTGCCTGCCAACAGAAAGATTACAATTAACATCTCTAGGAAATGATTGCACATGTTCAAACCTTTCATCCTTGAAACCTAAGTGGCATGAACCACCATCATCCACACAATATTGCCTTGAAAGTTCTACAACAGCTCTAGCATCTAGGCTTGCATATTCTGCAAACTCAGCCGCTGCTTGAGCAGCAGAGGTAGCATCCTTAATTTTCATGTTCCAATTTCGCCTGCCAACAGAAAAATTACCATTACCATCTCTAGGTAATGATTGCCCATGTTCCAACCTTTCATCCTTGAAACCTAAGTGGCATGAACCACCATCATCAACACAATATTGCCTTTAAAGTTCTACAACAGCTATGGCAGCTAGGCTTGCATGTTCTGCAAACTCAGCCACTGCTTGAGCAGCAGAGGTAGCATCCCTAAATTTCATGTTCCAATTCTGCCTGCCAACTGAAAAATTACCATTACCTTCTCAAGGAAATGATTGCCCTTGTTCCAACTTTCATCCTTGAAACCTAAGTGGCATGAACCACCACCATCAACACACTATTGCCTTTAAAGTTCTACAACAGCTCTGGCAGCTAGGCTTGCATATTTTGCAAACTCAGTCGCTGCTTGAGCAGCAGAGGTAGCATCAATAAATTTTATGTTCCAATTCTGCCTGCCAACAGAAAAATTACCATTACCATCTCCTGGAAATGATTGTCCATGTTCCAACCTTTCATCCTTGAAACCTAAGTGGCATGAACCACCATCATCAACACAATATTGCCTTGAAAGTTCTACAACATCTCTGGCATCTAGACTTGCATATTCTGCAAACTCAGCCGTTGCTTGGGCAGCAGAGGTAGCATCCATAAATTTTATGTTCCAATTCTGCCTGCCAACAGAAAAATTACCATTACCATCTCCTGAAAATGATTGCCCATGTTCCAACCTTTCATCCTTGAAACCTAAGTGGCATGAACCACCATCATCAACATAATATTGCCTTTAAAGCTCTACAACAGCTATGGCAGCTAGGCTTGCATGTTCTGCAAACTCAGCCACTGCTTGAGCAGCAGAGGTAGCATCCCTAAATTTCATGTTCCAATTCTGCCTGCCAACAGAAAAATAACCATTACCTTCTCAAGGAAATGATTGCCCTTGTTCCAACCTTTCATCCTTGAAACCTAAGTGGCATGAACCACCACCATCAACACAATATTGCCTTTAAAGTTCTACAACAGCTCTAGCAGCTAGGCTTGCATATTTTGAAAACTCAGCCGCTGCTTGAGCAGCAGAGGTAGCATCAATAAATTTTATGTTCCAATTCTGCCTGCCAACAGAAAAATTACCATTACCATCTCCTGGAAATGATTGTCCATGTTCCAACCTTTCATCCTTGAAACCTAAGTGGCATGAACCACCATCATCAACACAATATTGCCTTGAAAGTTCTACAACATCTCTGGCATCTAGACTTGCATATTCTGCAAACTCAGCCGTTGCTTGGGCAGCAGAGGTAGCATCCATAAATTTTATGTTCCAATTCTGCCTGCCAACAGAAAAATTACCATTACCATCTCCTGAAAATGATTGCCCATGTTCCAACCTTTCATCCTTGAAACCTAAGTGGCATGAACCACCATCATCAACACAATATTGCCTTTAAAGCTCTACAACAGCTATGGCAGCTAGGCTTGCATGTTCTGCAAACTCAGCCACTGCTTGAGCAGCAGAGGTAGCATCCCTAAATTTCATGTTCCAATTCTGCCTGCCAACAGAAAAATAACCATTACCTTCTCAAGGAAATGATTGCCCTTGTTCCAACCTTTCATCCTTGAAACCTAAGTGGCATGAACCACCACCATCAACACAATATTGCCTTTAAAGTTCTACAACAGCTCTGGCAGCTAGGCTTGCATATTTTGCAAACTCAGCCGCTGCTTGAGCAGCAGAGGTAGCATCAATAAATTTTATGTTCCAATTCTGCCTGCCAACAGAAAAATTACCATTACCATCTCCTGGAAATGATTGTCCATGTTCCAACCTTTCATCCTTGAAACCTAAGTAGCATGAACCACCATCATCAACACAATATTGCCTTGAAAGTTCTACAAAATCTCTGGCATCTAGACTTGCATATTCTGCAAACTCAACCGTTACTTGGGCAGCAGAGGTAGCATCCATAAATTTTATGTTCCAATTCTGCCTGCCAACAGAAAAATTACCATTACCATCTCCTGAAAATGATTGCCCATGTTCCAACCTTTCATCCTTGAAACCTAAGTGGCATGAACCACCATCATCAACACAATATTGACTTGAAAGTTCTACAACATCTCTGGCATCTAGACTTGCATATTCTGCAAACTCAGCCGTTGCTTGGGCAGCAGACGTAGCATCCATAAATTTCATGTTCTAATTCTGCCTGCCAACAGAAAAATTACCATTACCATCTCTAGGAAATGATTGCCCATGTTCCAACCTTTCATCCTTGAAACCTAAGTGGCATGAACCACCATCATGAACAAAATATTGCCTCTAAAGTTCTACAACAGTTCTGGCAGCTAAGCTTGCATGTTCTGCAATCTCAGCCGCTGCTTGAGCAGCAGATGCAGCATTCTTAAATTTCATGTTCCAATTCTGCCTGCCAACAGATAGATTACCATTAACATCTCTAGGAAATGATTGCACATGTTCAAACCTTTCATCCTTGAAACCTAAGTGGCATGAACCACCATCATCAACATAATATTGCCTTGAAAGTTCTACAACAGCTCTGGCATCTAGGCTTGCATATTTTGCAAACTCAGCCGCTGCTTGAGCAGCAGAGGTAGCATCCTTAATTTTCATGTTCCAATTTCGCCTGCCAACAGAAAAATTACCATTACCATCTCTAGGTAATGATTGCCCATGTTCCAACCTTTCATCCTTGAAACCTAAGTGGCATGAAACACCATCATCAACACAATATTGCCTTTAAAGTTCTACAACAGTTATGGCAGCTAGGCTTGCATGTTCTGCAAACTCAGCCACTGCTTGAGCAGCAGAGGCAGCATCCCTAAATTTCATGTTCCAATTCTGCCTGCCAACAGAAAAATTACCATTACCTTCTCAAGGAAATGATTGCCCTTGTTCCAACCTTTCATCCTTGAAACCTATGTGGCATGAACCACCACCATCAACACAATATTGCCTTTAAAGTTCTACAACAGCTCTGGCAGCTAGGCTTCATGAACCACCATCATCAACACAATATTGCCTTGAAAGTTCTACAATAGCTCTGGCATCTAGACTTGCATATTCTGCAAACTCAGCCGTTGCTTGAGCAGCAGAGGTAGCATCCATAAATTTCATGTTCCAATTCTGCCTGCCAACAGAAAAATTACCATTACCATCTCTAAGAAATGATTGCCCATGTTCCAACCTTTCATCCTTGAAACCTAAGTGGCATGAACCACCATCATCAACACAATATTGCCTTGAAAGTTCTACAACAGCTCTGGCATCTAGGCTTGCATATTCTGCAAACTCAGCCGCTGCTTGAGCAACAGAGGTAGCATCCTTAATTTTAATGTTCCAATTTCGCCTGCCAACAGAAAAATTACCATTACCATCTCTAGGATATGATTGCCCATGTTCCAACCTTTCATCCTTGAAACCTAAGTGGCATGAACCACCATCATCAACACAATATTGCCTTTAAAGTTCTACAACAGCTATGGCAGCTAGGCTTGCAAGTTCTGCAAACTCAGCCACTGCTTGAGCAGCAGAGGTACCATCCCTAAATTTCATGTTCCAATTCTACCTGCCAACAGAAAAATTACCATTACCTTCTAAAGGAAATGATTGCCCTTGTTCCAACCTTTCATCCTTGAAACCTAAGTGGCATGAACCACCACCATCAACACAATATTGCCTTTAAAGTTCTACAACAGCTCTGGCAGCCAGGCTTGCATATTTTGCAAACTCAGCCGCTGCTTGAGCAGCAGAGGTAGCATCCATAAATTGTATGTTCCAATTCTGCCTGCCAACAGAAAAATTACCATTACCATCTCCTGGAAATGATTGCCCATGTTCCAACCTTTCATCCTTGAAACCTAAGTGGCATGAACCACCACCATCAACAAAATATTGCCTTGAAAGTTCTACAACAGTTCTGGCAGCTAAGCTTGCATGTTCTGCAATCTCAGCCGCTGCTTGAGCAGTAGAGGTAGCATTCTTAAATTTCATGTTCCAATTCTGCCTGAAAACATAAAAATTACCATTCACATCTCTAGGAAATGATTGCCCATGTTCAAACCTTTCATCCTTGAAACCTAAGTGGCATGAACCACCATCATCAACTTAATATTGCCTTGAAAGTTCTACAACAACTGTGGCAGCTAGGCTTGAATGTTATGAAAATTCAGCCGCTGCTTGAGTAGCAGAGGTAGCATCCTTAAATTTCATGTTCCAATTTCGCCTGCCAACAGAAAAATTACCATTACCATCTCTAGGAAATGATTGCCCATGTTCCAACATTTCATCCTTGAAACCTAAGTGGCATGAACCACCATCATCAACTCAATATTGCCTTGAAAGTTCTACAACAACTGTGGCAGCTAGGCTTGAATGTTATGCAAATTCAAACGCTGCTTGAGCAGTAGAGGTAGCATCCTTAAATTTCATGTTCCAATTTCGCCTGCCAACAGAAAAATTACCAATATCATCTCTAGGAAATTATTGCCCATGTTCCAACCTTTCATCCTTGAAACCTAAGTGGCATGAACTACCATCATCAACAAAATATTGCCTTAAAAGTTCTACAACAGCTCTGGCAGCTACGCTTGCTTGTTCTGCAAACTCAGCCGCTGCTTGAGCAGCAGAGGTAGCATCCTTAAATTTCATGTTCCAATTTCGCCTGCCAACAGAAAAATTACCATTACCATCTCTAGGAAATGATTGCCCATGTTCCAACCTTTCATCCTTGAAACCTAAGTGGCATGAACCACCATCATCAACACAATATTGCCTTTAAAGTTCTACAACAGCTCTGGCAGCTAGGCTTGCATGTTCTGCAAACTCAGCTGCTGCTTGAGCAGTAGAGGTAGCATCCTTAAATTTCATGTTCCAATTCTGCCTGCCAACAGAAAGATTACCATTAACATCTGTAGGAAATGATTGCCCATGTTCAAACCTTTCATCCTTGAAACCTAAGTGGCATGAACCACCATCATCAACACAATATTGCCTTGAAAGTTCTACAATAGCTCTGGCAGCTAGGCTTACATATTTTGCAAACTCAGCTGCTGCTTGAGCAGCAGAGGTAGCATCCTTAATTTTCATGTTCCAATTTTGCCTGCCAACACAAAAATTACCATTACCATCTCTAGGAAATGATTGCCCATGTTCCAACCTTTCATCCTTGAAACCTAAGTGGCATGAACCACCATCATCAACACAATAATGCCTTTAAAGTTCTACAACAGCTATGGCAGCTAGGCTTGCATGTTCTGCAAACTCAGCCGCTGCTTGAGCAGCAGAGGTAGCATCCCTAAATTTCATGTTCCAATTCTGCCTGCCAATAGAAAAATTACCATTACCTTCTCAAGGAAATGATTGCCCTTGTTCCAACCTTTCATCCTTGAAACCTAAGTGGCATGAACCACCACCATCAACACAATATTGCCTTTAAAGTTCTAAAACAGCTCTGGCAGCTAGGCTTGCATATTTTGCAAACTCAGTCGCTGCTTGAGCAGCAGAGGTAGCATCAATAAATTTAATGTTCCAATTCTGCCTGCCAATAGAAACATTACCATTACCATCTCCTGAAAATGATTGCCCATGTTCCAACCTTTCATCCTTGAAACCTAAGTGGCATGAACCACCATCATCAACAAAATATTGCCTTGAAAGTTCTACAACAGCTCTGGCATCTAGACTTGCATATTCTGCAAACTCAGCCGTTGCTTGAGCAGCAGAGGTAGCATCCATAAATTTCATGTTCCAATTCTGCCTGCCAACAGAAAAATTACCATTACCATCTCTAAGAAATGATTGCCCATGTTCCAACCTTTCATCCTTGAAACCTAAGTGGCATGAACCACCATCATCAACACAATATTGCCTTGAAAGTTCTACAACAGCTCTGGCATCTAGGCTTGCATATTCTGCAAACTCAGCCGCTGCTTGAGCAGCAGAGGTAGCATCCTTAATTTTAATGTTCCAATTTCGCCTGCCAACAGAAAAATTACCATTACCATCTCTAGGAAATGATTGCCCATGTTCCAACCTTTCATCCTTGAAACCTAAGTGGCATGAACCACCATCATCAACACAATATTGCCTTTAAAGTTCTACAACAGCTATGGCAGCTAGGCTTGCATGTTCTGCAAACTCAGCCGCTGCTTGAGCAGCAGAGGTAACATCCCTAAATTTCATGTTCCAATTCTGCCTGCCTACAGAAATATTACCATTACCTTCTCACGGAAATGATTGCCCTTGTTCCAACCTTTCATCCTTGAAACCTAAGTGGCATGAACCACCACCATCAACACAATATTGCCTTTAAAGTTCTACAATAGCTCTGGCAGCTAGGCTTGCATATTTTGCAAACTCAGCCGCTGCTTGAGCAGCAGAGGTAGCATCCATAAATTTTATGTTCCAATTCTTCCTGCCAACAGAAAAATTACCATTACCATCTCCTGGAAATGATTGCCAATGTTCCAACCTTTCATCCTTGAAACCTAAGTGGCATGAACCACCATCATCAACACAATATTGCCTTGAAAGTTCTACAACATCTCTGGCATCTAGACTTGCATATTCTGCAAACTCAGCCGTTGCTTGAGCAGTAGAGGTAGCATCCATAAATTTCATGTTCTAATTCTGCCTGCCAACAGAAAAATTACCATTACCATCTCTAGGAAATGATTGCCCATGTTCCAACCTTTCATCCTTGAAACCTAAGTGGCATGAACCACCATCATCAACAAAATATTGCCTTGAAAGCTCTACCACAGTTCTGGCAGCTAAGCTTGCATGTTCTGCAATCTCAGCCGCTGCTTGAGCAGCAGAGGTAGCATTCTTAAATTTCATGTTCCAATTCTGCCTGCAAACAGAAAAATTACCATTCACATCTCTAGGAAATGATTGCCCATGTTCAAACCTTTCATCCTTGAAACCTAAGTGGCATGAACCACCATCATCAACTTAATATTGCCTTGAAAGTTCTACAACAACTCTGGTAGCTAGGCTTGAATGTTATGCAAATTCAGCCGCTGCTTGAGCAGCAGAGGTAGCATCCTTAAATTTCATGTTCCAATTTCGCCTGCCAACTGAAAAATTACCATTACCATCTCTAGGAAATGATTGCCCATGTCCCAACCTTTCATCCTTGAAACCTAAGTGGCATGAACCACCATCATCAACTCAATATTGCCTTGAAAGTTCTACAACAACTGTGGCAGCTAGGCTTGAATGTTATGCAAATTCAAACGCTGCTTGAGCAGCAGAGGTAGCATCCTTAAATTTCATGTTCCAATTTCGCCTGCCAACAGAAATATTACCATTATCATCTCTAGGAAATGATTGCCCATGTTCCAACCTTTCATCCTTGAAACCTAAGTGGCATGAACTACCATCATCAACAAAATATTGCCTTGAATGTTCTACAACAGCTCTGGCAGCTAAGCTTGCATGTTCTACAAACTCAACCGCTGCTTGAGCAGCAGAGGTAGCATCCTTAAATTTCATGTTCCAATTTCACCTGCCAACAGAAAAATTACCATTACCATCTCTAGGAAATGATTGCCCATGTTCCAACCTTTCATCCTTGAAACCTAAGTGGCAAGAACCACTATCATCAACACAATGTTGCCTTTAAAGTTCTACAACAGCTCTGGCAGCTAGGCTTGCATATTCTGCAAACTCAGCTGCTGCTTGAGCAGTAGAGGTAGTATCCTTAAATTTCATGTTCCAATTCTACCTGCCAACAGAAAAATTACCATTACCATCACCAGGAAATGATTGTCAATGTTCTAACCTTTCATCCTTAATAACTAAGTGGCATGAACCACTATCATCAACACAATATTGCCTTGAAAATTCTATAACAGCTCTGGCAGTTAGGCTTGCATGTACTGCAAACTCAGCCGCTGCTTGAGCAGCAGAGGTAGCATCTTTAAATTTCATGTTCCAATTCTGCCAGCCAACAGAAAAATTACCATTACCATCTCTAGGAAATGATTGCCCATGTTCCAACCTTTCATCCTTGAAACCTAGGTGGCATGAACCACCATAATCAATAAAATATTGCCTTGAAAGTTCTACAACAGCTCTGGCAGCTAAGCTTGCATGTTCTGTAATCTCAGTCGCTGCTTAAGCAGCAGAGGTAGCATTCTTAAATTTTATGTTCCAATTCTACCTGCAAACAGAAAAATTACCATTCACATCTCTAGGAAATGATTGCCCATATTCAAACCTTTCAACCTTAAAACCTAAGTGGCATGAACCACCATCATCAACTCAATATTGCCTTGAAAGTTTTACAACAACTCTGGCAGCTAGGCTTGAATGTTATGCAAATTCAAACGCTGCTTGAGCAGCAGAGGTAGCACCCTTAAATTTCATGTTCCAATTTCGCCTGCCAAAAGAAAAATTACCATTACCATCTCTAGGAAATGATTGCCCATGTTCCAACCTTTCATCCTTGAAACCTAAGTGGCATGAACCACCATCATCAATACAATATTTCCTTGAAAGTTCTACAACAGCTCTGGCAGCTGGGCTTGCATGTTCTACAAACTCAGCCGCTGCTTGAGCAGCAGAGGTAGCATCCTTAAATTTCATGTTCCAATTCTGCCTGCCAACAGAAAAATTACCATTACCATCTCTAGGAAATGATTGTCCATGTTCCAACCTTTCATCCTTGAAACCTAAGTGGCATGAACCACCATCATCAACAAAATATTGCCTTGAAAGTTCTACAATAGCTCTGGCAGCTAAGCTTGTATGTTCTGCAAACTCAGCCGCTGCTTGAGCAGCAGAGGTAGCATTATTAAATTTCATGTTCCAATTCTGCCTGCCAATAGAAAAATTACCATTAACATCTCTAGAAAATGATTGCCCATGTTCAAACCTTTCATCCTTGAAACCTAAGTGGCATGAACCACCATCATCAACACAATATTGCCTTGAACGTTCTACAACAGCTCTGGCATCTAGGCTTGCATATTCTGCAAACTCAGCCGCTGCTTGAGCAGCAGAGGTAGCATCCCTAAATTTCATGTTCCAATTCTGCCTGCCAACAGAAAAATTACCATTACCTTCTCAAGGAAATGATTGCCCTAGTTCCAACCTTTCATCCTTGAAACCTAAGTGGCATGAACCACCACCATCAACACAATATTGCCTTTAAAGTTCTACAACAGCTCTGGCAGCTAGGCTTGCATATTTTGCAAACTCAGCCGCTGCTTGAGCAGCAGAGGTAGCATCCATAAATTTCATGTTCCAATTCTGCCTGCCAATAGAAAAATTACCATTACCATCTCCTGGAAATGATTGCCCATGTTCCAAATTTTCATCCTTGAAACCTAAGTGGCATGAACCACCATCATCAACACAATATTGCCTTGAAAGTTCTACAACAGCTCTGGCATCTAGGCTTGCATATTCTATAAACTCAGCCGCTGCTTGAGCAGCAGAGGTAGCATCCATAAATTTCATGTTCCAATTCTTCCTGCCAACAGAAAAATTACCATTACCATCTCTAGGAAATGATTGCCCATGTTCCAACCTTTCATCCATGAAACCTAAGTGGCATGAACAACCATCATCAACAAAATATTGTCTTGAATGTTCTACAGCAGCTCTAGCATCTACGCTTGCATGTTCTGCAATCTCAGCCGCTGCTTGAGCAGCAGAGGTAGCATTCTTAAATTTCATGTTCCAATTCTGCCTGCAAACAGAAAAATTACCATTCACATCTCTAGGAAATGATTGCCCATGTTCAAACCTTTCATCCTTGAAACCTAAGTGGCATGAACCACCATCATCAACTCAATATTGCCTTGAAAGTTCTACAACAACTCTGGCAGCTAGGCTTGAATGTTATGCAAATTCAAACGCTGCTTGAGAAGCAGAGGTTGCATCCTTAAATTTCATGTTCCAATTTCGCCTGCCAAAAGAAAAATTACCATTACAATCTCTAGGAAATTATTGCCCATGTTCCAACCTTTCATCCTTGAAACCTAAGTGGCATGAACCACCATCATCAACAAAATATTGCCTTGAAAGTTCTACAACAGCTCTGGCAGCTAAGCTTGCATGTTCTGCAAACTCAGCCACTACTTGAGCAGCAGAGGTAGCATCCTTAAATTTCATGTTCCAATTTTGCCTGCCAACAGAAAAATTACCATTACCATCTCTAGGAAATGATTGCCCATGTTCCAACCTTTCATCCTTGAAACCTAAGTGGCTTGAACCACCATCATCAACACAATATTGCCTTTAAAGTTCTACAACAGCTATGGCAGCTAGGCTTGCATGCTCTGCAAACTCAGCCACTGCTTGAGCAGCAGAGGTAGCATCCCTAAATTTCATGTTCCAATTCTGCCTGCCAATAGAAAAATTACCATTACCTTCTCAAGGATATGATTGCCCTTGTTCCAACCTTTCATCCTTGAAACCTAAGTGGCATGAACCACCACCATCAACACAATATTGCCTTTAAAGTTCTACAACTGCTCTGGCAGGTAGGCTTGCATATTCTGCAAACTCAGCCGCTGCTTGAGCAGCAGAGGTAGCATCCACAAATTTCATGTTCCAATTCTACCTCCCAACAGAAATATTACCATTACCATCTCCAGGAAATGATTGCCTATGTTCCAACCTTTCATCCTTGAAACCTAAGTGGCATGAACCACCATCATCAACACAATATTGCCTTGAAAGTTCAACAACAGCTCTGGCATCTAGGCTTGCATATTTTGCAAACTCAGCCGCTGCTTGAGCAGCAGAGGTAGCATCCATAAATTTCATGTTCCAATTCTGCCTGCCAACAGAACAATTACCATTACAATCTCTAGGAAATGATTGCCAATGTTCCAACATTTCATCCTTGAAAACTAAGTGGCATGAACCACTATCATCAATACAATATTGCCTTGAAAGTTCTACAACAGCTCTGGCAGTTAGGCTTACATGTTCTGCAAACTCAGCCGCTGCTTGAGCAGCAGAGGTAGCATCATTAAATTTCATGTTCCAATTCTGCCCGCCAACAGAAAAATTACCATTACCATCACTAGGAAATGATTGCCCATGTTCCAACCTTTCATCCTTGAAACCTAAGTGGCATGAACCACCATCATCAACAAAATATTGCCTTGAAAGTTCTACAACAGCTTTGTAGCTAAGCTTGCATGTTCTTCAATCTCAGCCGCTGCTTGAGCAGCAGAGGTAGCATTCTTAAATTTCATGTTCCAATTCTGCCTGCGAACAGAAAAATTACCATTCACATCTCTAGGAAATGATTGCCCATGTTCAAACCTTTCATCCTTGAAACCTAAGTGGCATGAACCACCACCATCAACACAATATTGCCTTTAAAGTTCTACAACAGCTCTGGCAGCTAGGCTTGCATATTTTGCAAACTCAGCAGCTGCTTGAGCAGCAGAGGTAGCATCCATAAATTTCATGTTCTAATTTTGCCTGCCAAAAGAAAAATTACCATTACCATCTCCTGGAAATTATTGCACATGTTCCAACTTTTCATCCTTGAAACCTAAGTCTCATGAACCACCATCATCAACACAATATTGCCTTGAAAGTTCTACAACAGCTCTGGCATCTAGGCTTGCATATTCTATAAACTCAGCCGCTGCTTGAGCAGAAGAGGTAGCATCCATAAATTTCATGTTCCAATTCTGCCTGCCACCAGAAAAATTACCATTACCATCTCTAAGAAATGATTTCCCATGTTCCAACCTTTCATCCATGAAACCTAGGTGGCATGAACCACCATCATCAACAAAATATTGTCTTGAAAGTTCTACAGCAGCTCTGGCATCTACGCTTGCATGTTCTGCAATCTCAGCTGCTGCTTGAGCAGCAGAGGTAGCATTCTTAAATTTCATGTTCCAATTCTGCCTGCAAACAGAAAAATTACCATTCACATCTCTAGGAAATGATTGCCCATGTTCAAACCTTTCATCCTTGAAACCTAAGTGGCATGAACCACCATCATCAACTCAATATTGCCTTGAAAGTTCTACAACAACTCTGGCAGCTAGGCTTGAATGTTATGCAAATTCAAACGCTGCTTGAGAAGCAGAGGTAGCATCCTTAAATTTCATGTTCCAATTTCGCCTGCCAAAAGAAAAATTACCATTACCATCTCTAGGAAATTATTGCCCATGTTCCAACCTTTCATCCTTGAAACCTAAGTGGCATGAACCACCATCATCAACAAAATATTGCCTTGAAAGTTCTACAACAGCTCTGGCAGCTAAGCTTGCATGTTCTGCAAACTCAGCCACTGCTTGAGCAGC
The DNA here is from genome assembly GCF_000390325.3 of Nicotiana tomentosiformis. NCBI lineage: Eukaryota > Viridiplantae > Streptophyta > Magnoliopsida > Solanales > Solanaceae > Nicotiana > Nicotiana tomentosiformis. The sequence continues at coordinate 188,616 of NW_027174591.1, forward strand.
AGAGGTAGCATCCTTAAATTTCATGTTCCAATTTCGCCTGCCAACAGAAAAATTACCATTACCATCTCTAGGAAATGATTGCCCATGTTCCAACCTTTCATCCTTGAAACCTAAGTGGCTTGAACCACCATCATCAACACAATATTGCCTTTAAAGTTCTACAACAGCTATGGCAGCTAGGCTTGCATGCTCTGCAAACTCAGCCGCTGCTTGAGCAGCAGAGGTAGCATCCCTAAATTTCATGTTCCAATTCTGCCTGCCAATAGAAAAATTACCATTACCTTCTCAAGGATATGATTGCCCTTGTTCCAACCTTTCATCCTTGAAACCTAAGTGGCATGAACCACCACCATCAACACAATATTGCCTTTAAAGTTCTACAACAGCTCTGGCAGCTAGGCTTGCATATTCTGCAAACTCAGCCGCTGCTTGAGCAGTAGAGGTAGCATCCATAAATTTCATGTTCCAATTCTGCCTGCCAACAGAAATATTACCATTACTATCTCCAGGAAATGATTGCCTATGTTCCAACCTTTCATCCTTGAAACCTAAGTGGCATGAACCACCATCATCAACACAATATTGCCTTAAAAGTTCTACAACAGCTCTGGCATCTAGGCTTGCATATTTTGCAAACTCAGCCGCTGCTTGAGCAGCAGAGGTAGCATCCATAAATTTCATGTTCCAATTCTGCCTGCCAACAGAACAATTACCATTACAATCTCTAGGAAATGATTGCCAATGTTCCAACCTTTCATCCTTGAAAACTAAGTGGCATGAACCACTATCATCAATACAATATTGCCTTGAAAGTTCTACAACAGCTCTGGCAGTTAGGCTTACATGTTCTGCAAACTCAGCTGCTGCTTGAGCAGCAGAGGTAGCATCATTAAATTTCATGTTCTAATTCTGCCCGCCAACAGAAAAATTACCATTACCATCACTAGGAAATGATTGCCCATGTTCCAACCTTTCATCCTTGAAACCTAAGTGGCATGAAGCACCATCATCAACAAAATATTGCCTTGAAAGTTCTACAACAGCTTTGTAGCTAAGCTTGCATGTTCTTCAATCTCAGCCGCTGCTTGAGCAGCAAAGGTAGCATTCTTAAATTTCATGTTCCAATTTCGCCTGCCAAAAGAAAAATTACCATTACCATCGCTAGGAAATTATTGCCCATGTTCCAACCTTTCATCCTTGAAACCTAAGTGGCATGAACCACCATCATCAACAAAATATTGCCTTGAAAGTTCTACAACAGCTCTGGCAGCTAAGCTTGTATGTTCTGCAAACTCAGCCACTGCTTGAGCAGCAGAGGTAGCATCCTTAAATTTCATGTTCCAATTTCGCCTGCCAACAGAAAAATTACCATTACCATCTCTAGGAAATGATTGCCCATGTTCCAACCTTTCATCCTTGAAACCTAAGTGGCTTGAACCACCATCATCAACACAATATTGCCTTTAAAGTTCTACAACAGCTATGGCAGCTAAGCTTGTATGTTCTGCAAACTCAGCCACTGCTTGAGCAGCAGAGGTAGCATCCTTAAATTTCATGTTCCAATTTCGCCTGCCAACAGAAAAATTACCATTACCATCTCTAGGAAATGATTGCCCATGTTCCAACCTTTCATCCTTGAAACCTAAGTGGCATGAACCACCATCATCAACAAAATATTGCCTTGAAAGTTCTACAACAGCTCTGGCAGCTAAGCTTGTATGTTCTGCAAACTCAGCCACTGCTTGAGCAGCAGAGGTAGCATCCTTAAATTTCATGTTCCAATTTCGCCTGCCAACAGAAAAATTACCATTACCATCTCTAGGAAATGATTGCCCATGTTCCAACCTTTCATCCTTGAAACCTAAGTGGCTTGAACCACCATCATCAACACAATATTGCCTTTAAAGTTCTACAACAGCTATGGCAGCTAGGCTTGCATGCTCTGCAAACTCAGCCGCTGCTTGAGCAGCAGAGGTAGCATCCCTAAATTTCATGTTCCAATTCTGCCTGCCAATAGAAAAATTACCATTACCTTCTCAAGGATATGATTGCCCTTGTTCCAACCTTTCATCCTTGAAACCTAAGTGGCTTGAACCACCATCATCAACACAATATTGCCTTTAAAGTTCTACAACAGCTATGGCAGCTAGGCTTGCATGCTCTGCAAACTCAGCCGCTGCTTGAGCAGCAGAGGTAGCATCCCTAAATTTCATGTTCCAATTCTGCCTGCCAATAGAAAAATTACCATTACCTTCTCAAGGATATGATTGCCCTTGTTCCAACCTTTCATCCTTGAAACCTAAGTGGCATGAACCACCACCATCAACACAATATTGCCTTTAAAGTTCTACAACAGCTCTGGCAGCTAGGCTTGCATATTCTGCAAACTCAGCCGCTGCTTGAGCAGTAGAGGTAGCATCCATAAATTTCATGTTCCAATTCTGCCTGCCAACAGAAATATTACCATTACTATCTCCAGGAAATGATTGCCTATGTTCCAACCTTTCATCCTTGAAACCTAAGTGGCATGAACCACCATCATCAACACAATATTGCCTTAAAAGTTCTACAACAGCTCTGGCATCTAGGCTTGCATATTTTGCAAACTCAGCCGCTGCTTGAGCAGCAGAGGTAGCATCCATAAATTTCATGTTCCAATTCTGCCTGCCAACAGAACAATTACCATTACAATCTCCAGGAAATGATTGCCAATGTTCCAACCTTTCATCCTTGAAAACTAAGTGGCATGAACCACTATCATCAATACAATATTGCCTTGAAAGTTCTACAACAGCTCTGGCAGTTAGGCTTACATGTTCTGCAAACTCAGCTGCTGCTTGAGCAGCAGAGGTAGCATCATTAAATTTCATGTTCTAATTCTGCCCGCCAACAGAAAAATTACCATTACCATCACTAGGAAATGATTGCCCATGTTCCAACCTTTCATCCTTGAAACCTAAGTGGCATGAAGCACCATCATCAACAAAATATTGCCTTGAAAGTTCTACAACAGCTTTGTAGCTAAGCTTGCATGTTCTTCAATCTCAGCCGCTGCTTGAGCAGCAGAGGTAGCATTCTTAAATTTCATGTTCCAATTCTGCCTGCGAACAGAAAAATTACCATTCACATCTCTAGGAAATGATTGCCCATGTTCAAACCTTTCATCCTTGAAACCTAAGTGGCATGAACCACCACCATCAACACAATATTGCCTTTAAAGTTCTACAACAGCTCTGGCAGCTAGGCTTGCATATTTTGCAAACTCAGCCGCTGCTTGAGCAGCAGAGGTAGCATCCATAAATTTCATGTTCCAATTTTGCCTGCCAAAAGAAAAATTACCATTACCATCTCCTGGAAATTATTGCACATGTTCCAACTTTTCATCCTTGAAACCTAAGTCTCATGAACCACCATCATCAACACAATATTGCCTTGAAAGTTCTACAACAACTCTGGCATCTAGGCTTGCATATTCTATAAACTCAGCCGCTGCTTGAGCAGAAGAGGTAGCATCCATAAATTTCATGTTCCACTTCTGCCTGCCACCAGAAAAATTACCATTACCATCTCTAGGAAATGATTGCCCATGTTCCAACCTTTCATCCATGAAAACTAAGTGGCATGAACCACCATCATCAACAAAATATTGTCTTCAAAGTTCTACAACAGCTCTGGCAGCTAAGCTTGCATGTTCTGCAAACTCAGCCACTACTTGAGCAGCAGAGGTAGCATCCTTAAATTTCATGTTCCAATTTTGCCTGCCAACAGAAAAATTACCATTACCATCTCTAGGAAATGATTGCCCATGTTCCAACCTTTCATCCTTGAAACCTAAGTGGCTTGAACCACCATCATCAACACAATATTGCCTTTAAAGTTCTACAACAGCTATGGCAGCTAGGCTTGCATGCTCTGCAAACTCAGCCACTGCTTGAGCAGCAGAGGTAGCATCCCTAAATTTCATGTTCCAATTCTGCCTGCCAATAGAAAAATTACCATTACCTTCTCAAGGATATGATTGCCCTTGTTCCAACCTTTCATCCTTGAAACCTAAGTGGCATGAACCACCACCATCAACACAATATTGCCTTTAAAGTTCTACAACTGCTCTGGCAGGTAGGCTTGCATATTCTGCAAACTCAGCCGCTGCTTGAGCAGCAGAGGTAGCATCCACAAATTTCATGTTCCAATTCTACCTCCCAACAGAAATATTACCATTACCATCTCCAGGAAATGATTGCCTATGTTCCAACCTTTCATCCTTGAAACCTAAGTGGCATGAACCACCATCATCAACACAATATTGCCTTGAAAGTTCAACAACAGCTCTGGCATCTAGGCTTGCATATTTTGCAAACTCAGCCGCTGCTTGAGCAGCAGAGGTAGCATCCATAAATTTCATGTTCCAATTCTGCCTGCCAACAGAACAATTACCATTACAATCTCTAGGAAATGATTGCCAATGTTCCAACATTTCATCCTTGAAAACTAAGTGGCATGAACCACTATCATCAATACAATATTGCCTAGAAAGTTCTACAACAGCTCTGGCAGTTAGGCTTACATGTTCTGCAAACTCAGCCGCTGCTTGAGCAGCAGAGGTAGCATCATTAAATTTCATGTTCCAATTCTGCCCGCCAACAGAAAAATTACCATTACCATCACTAGGAAATGATTGCCCATGTTCCAACCTTTCATCCTTGAAACCTAAGTGGCATGAACCACCATCATCAACAAAATATTGCCTTGAAAGTTCTACAACAGCTTTGTAGCTAAGCTTGCATGTTCTTCAATCTCAGCCGCTGCTTGAGCAGCAGAGGTAGCATTCTTAAATTTCATGTTCCAATTCTGCCTGCGAACAGAAAAATTACCATTCACATCTCTAGGAAATGATTGCCCATGTTCAAACCTTTCATCCTTGAAACCTAAGTGGCATGAACCACCACCATCAACACAATATTGCCTTTAAAGTTCTACAACAGCTCTGGCAGCTAGGCTTGCATATTTTGCAAACTCAGCAGCTGCTTGAGCAGCAGAGGTAGCATCCATAAATTTCATGTTCTAATTTTGCCTGCCAAAAGAAAAATTACCATTACCATCTCCTGGAAATTATTGCACATGTTCCAACTTTTCATCCTTGAAACCTAAGTCTCATGAACCACCATCATCAACACAATATTGCCTTGAAAGTTCTACAACAGCTCTGGCATCTAGGCTTGCATATTCTATAAACTCAGCCGCTGCTTGAGCAGAAGAGGTAGCATCCATAAATTTCATGTTCCAATTCTGCCTGCCACCAGAAAAATTACCATTACCATCTCTAAGAAATGATTTCCCATGTTCCAACCTTTCATCCATGAAACCTAAGTGGCATGAACCACCATCATCAACAAAATATTGTCTTGAAAGTTCTACAGCAGCTCTGGCATCTACGCTTGCATGTTCTGCAATCTCAGCTGCTGCTTGAGCAGCAGAGGTAGCATTCTTAAATTTCATGTTCCAATTCTGCCTGCAAACAGAAAAATTACCATTCACATCTCTAGGAAATGATTGCCCATGTTCAAACCTTTCATCCTTGAAACCTAAGTGGCATGAACCACCATCATCAACTCAATATTGCCTTGAAAGTTCTACAACAACTCTGGCAGCTAGGCTTGAATGTTATGCAAATTCAAACGCTGCTTGAGAAGCAGAGGTAGCATCCTTAAATTTCATGTTCCAATTTCGCCTGCCAAAAGAAAAATTACCATTACCATCTCTAGGAAATTATTGCCCATGTTCCAACCTTTCATCCTTGAAACCTAAGTGGCATGAACCACCATCATCAACAAAATATTGCCTTGAAAGTTCTACAACAGCTCTGGCAGCTAAGCTTGCATGTTCTGCAAACTCAGCCACTGCTTGAGCAGCAGAGGTAGCATCCTTAAATTTCATGTTCCAATTTCGCCTGCCAACAGAAAAATTACCATTACCATCTCTAGGAAATGATTGCCCATGTTCCAACCTTTCATCCTTGAAACCTAAGTGGCTTGAACCACCATCATCAACACAATATTGCCTTTAAAGTTCTACAACAGCTATGGCAGCTAGGCTTGCATGCTCTGCAAACTCAGCCGCTGCTTGAGCAGCAGAGGTAGCATCCCTAAATTTCATGTTCCAATTCTGCCTGCCAATAGAAAAATTACCATTACCTTCTCAAGGATATGATTGCCCTTGTTCCAACCTTTCATCCTTGAAACCTAAGTGGCATGAACCACCACCATCAACACAATATTGCCTTTAAAGTTCTACAACAGCTCTGGCAGCTAGGCTTGCATATTCTGCAAACTCAGCCGCTGCTTGAGCAGTAGAGGTAGCATCCATAAATTTCATGTTCCAATTCTGCCTGCCAACAGAAATATTACCATTACTATCTCCAGGAAATGATTGCCTATGTTCCAACCTTTCATCCTTGAAACCTAAGTGGCATGAACCACCATCATCAACACAATATTGCCTTAAAAGTTCTACAACAGCTCTGGCATCTAGGCTTGCATATTTTGCAAACTCAGCCGCTGCTTGAGCAGCAGAGGTAGCATCCATAAATTTCATGTTCCAATTCTGCCTGCCAACAGAACAATTACCATTACAATCTCTAGGAAATGATTGCCAATGTTCCAACCTTTCATCCTTGAAAACTAAGTGGCATGAACCACTATCATCAATACAATATTGCCTTGAAAGTTCTACAACAGCTCTGGCAGTTAGGCTTACATGTTCTGCAAACTCAGCTGCTGCTTGAGCAGCAGAGGTAGCATCATTAAATTTCATGTTCTAATTCTGCCCGCCAACAGAAAAATTACCATTACCATCACTAGGAAATGATTGCCCATGTTCCAACCTTTCATCCTTGAAACCTAAGTGGCATGAAGCACCATCATCAACAAAATATTGCCTTGAAAGTTCTACAACAGCTTTGTAGCTAAGCTTGCATGTTCTTCAATCTCAGCCGCTGCTTGAGCAGCAAAGGTAGCATTCTTAAATTTCATGTTCCAATTTCGCCTGCCAAAAGAAAAATTACCATTACCATCGCTAGGAAATTATTGCCCATGTTCCAACCTTTCATCCTTGAAACCTAAGTGGCATGAACCACCATCATCAACAAAATATTGCCTTGAAAGTTCTACAACAGCTCTGGCAGCTAAGCTTGTATGTTCTGCAAACTCAGCCACTGCTTGAGCAGCAGAGGTAGCATCCTTAAATTTCATGTTCCAATTTCGCCTGCCAACAGAAAAATTACCATTACCATCTCTAGGAAATGATTGCCCATGTTCCAACCTTTCATCCTTGAAACCTAAGTGGCTTGAACCACCATCATCAACACAATATTGCCTTTAAAGTTCTACAACAGCTATGGCAGCTAAGCTTGTATGTTCTGCAAACTCAGCCACTGCTTGAGCAGCAGAGGTAGCATCCTTAAATTTCATGTTCCAATTTCGCCTGCCAACAGAAAAATTACCATTACCATCTCTAGGAAATGATTGCCCATGTTCCAACCTTTCATCCTTGAAACCTAAGTGGCATGAACCACCATCATCAACAAAATATTGCCTTGAAAGTTCTACAACAGCTCTGGCAGCTAAGCTTGTATGTTCTGCAAACTCAGCCACTGCTTGAGCAGCAGAGGTAGCATCCTTAAATTTCATGTTCCAATTTCGCCTGCCAACAGAAAAATTACCATTACCATCTCTAGGAAATGATTGCCCATGTTCCAACCTTTCATCCTTGAAACCTAAGTGGCTTGAACCACCATCATCAACACAATATTGCCTTTAAAGTTCTACAACAGCTATGGCAGCTAGGCTTGCATGCTCTGCAAACTCAGCCGCTGCTTGAGCAGCAGAGGTAGCATCCCTAAATTTCATGTTCCAATTCTGCCTGCCAATAGAAAAATTACCATTACCTTCTCAAGGATATGATTGCCCTTGTTCCAACCTTTCATCCTTGAAACCTAAGTGGCTTGAACCACCATCATCAACACAATATTGCCTTTAAAGTTCTACAACAGCTATGGCAGCTAGGCTTGCATGCTCTGCAAACTCAGCCGCTGCTTGAGCAGCAGAGGTAGCATCCCTAAATTTCATGTTCCAATTCTGCCTGCCAATAGAAAAATTACCATTACCTTCTCAAGGATATGATTGCCCTTGTTCCAACCTTTCATCCTTGAAACCTAAGTGGCATGAACCACCACCATCAACACAATATTGCCTTTAAAGTTCTACAACAGCTCTGGCAGCTAGGCTTGCATATTCTGCAAACTCAGCCGCTGCTTGAGCAGTAGAGGTAGCATCCATAAATTTCATGTTCCAATTCTGCCTGCCAACAGAAATATTACCATTACTATCTCCAGGAAATGATTGCCTATGTTCCAACCTTTCATCCTTGAAACCTAAGTGGCATGAACCACCATCATCAACACAATATTGCCTTAAAAGTTCTACAACAGCTCTGGCATCTAGGCTTGCATATTTTGCAAACTCAGCCGCTGCTTGAGCAGCAGAGGTAGCATCCATAAATTTCATGTTCCAATTCTGCCTGCCAACAGAACAATTACCATTACAATCTCTAGGAAATGATTGCCAATGTTCCAACCTTTCATCCTTGAAAACTAAGTGGCATGAACCACTATCATCAATACAATATTGCCTTGAAAGTTCTACAACAGCTCTGGCAGTTAGGCTTACATGTTCTGCAAACTCAGCTGCTGCTTGAGCAGCAGAGGTAGCATCATTAAATTTCATGTTCTAATTCTGCCCGCCAACAGAAAAATTACCATTACCATCACTAGGAAATGATTGCCCATGTTCCAACCTTTCATCCTTGAAACCTAAGTGGCATGAAGCACCATCATCAACAAAATATTGCCTTGAAAGTTCTACAACAGCTTTGTAGCTAAGCTTGCATGTTCTTCAATCTCAGCCGCTGCTTGAGCAGCAGAGGTAGCATTCTTAAATTTCATGTTCCAATTCTGCCTGCGAACAGAAAAATTACCATTCACATCTCTAGGAAATGATTGCCCATGTTCAAACCTTTCATCCTTGAAACCTAAGTGGCATGAACCACCACCATCAACACAATATTGCCTTTAAAGTTCTACAACAGCTCTGGCAGCTAGGCTTGCATATTTTGCAAACTCAGCCGCTGCTTGAGCAGCAGAGGTAGCATCCATAAATTTCATGTTCCAATTTTGCCTGCCAAAAGAAAAATTACCATTACCATCTCCTGGAAATTATTGCACATGTTCCAACTTTTCATCCTTGAAACCTAAGTCTCATGAACCACCATCATCAACACAATATTGCCTTGAAAGTTCTACAACAACTCTGGCATCTAGGCTTGCATATTCTATAAACTCAGCCGCTGCTTGAGCAGAAGAGGTAGCATCCATAAATTTCATGTTCCACTTCTGCCTGCCACCAGAAAAATTACCATTACCATCTCTAGGAAATGATTGCCCATGTTCCAACCTTTCATCCATGAAAACTAAGTGGCATGAACCACCATCATCAACAAAATATTGTCTTCAAAGTTCTACAGCAGCTCTGGTATCTACGCTTGCATGTTTTGCAATCTCAGCTGCTGCTTGAGCAGCAGAGGTAGCATTCTTAAATTTCATGTTCTAATTCTGCCTGCAAACAGAAAAATTACCATTCACATCTCTAGGAAATGATTGCCCATGTTCAAACCTTTCATCCTTGAAACCTAAGTGGCATGAACCACCATCATCAACTCAATATTGCCTTGAAAGTTCTACAACAACTCTGGCAGCTAGGCTTGAATGTTATGCAAATTCAAACGCTGCTTGAGAAGCAGAGGTAGCATCCTTAAATTTCATGTTCCAATTTCGCCTGCCAAAAGAAAAATTACCATTACCATCTCTAGGAAATTATTGCCCATGTTCCAACCTTTCATCCTTGAAACCTAAGTGGCATGAACCACCATCATCAACAAAATATTGCCTTGAAAGTTCTACAACAGCTCTGGCAGCTAAGCTTGTATGTTCTGCAAACTCAGCCACTGCTTGAGCAGCAGAGGTAGCATCCTTAAATTTCATGTTCCAATTTCGCCTGCCAACAGAAAAATTACCATTACCATCTCTAGGAAATGATTGCCCATGTTCCAACCTTTCATCCTTGAAACCTAAGTGGCTTGAACCACCATCATCAACACAATATTGCCTTTAAAGTTCTACAACAGCTATGGCAGCTAAGCTTGTATGTTCTGCAAACTCAGCCACTACTTGAGCAGCAGAGGTAGCATCCTTAAATTTCATGTTCCAATTTCGTCTGCCAACAGAAAAATTACCATTACCATCTCTAGGAAATGATTGCCCATGTTCCAACCTTTCATCCTTGAAACCTAAGTGGCATGAACCACCATCATCAACAAAATATTGCCTTGAAAGTTCTACAACAGCTCTGGCAGCTAAGCTTGTATGTTCTGCAAACTCAGCCACTGCTTGAGCAGCAGAGGTAGCATCCTTAAATTTCATGTTCCAATTTCGCCTGCCAACAGAAAAATTACCATTACCATCTCTAGGAAATGATTGCCCATGTTCCAACCTTTCATCCTTGAAACCTAAGTGGCTTGAACCACCATCATCAACACAATATTGCCTTTAAAGTTCTACAACAGCTATGGCAGCTAGGCTTGCATGCTCTGCAAACTCAGCCGCTGCTTGAGCAGCAGAGGTAGCATCCCTAAATTTCATGTTCCAATTCTGCCTGCCAATAGAAAAATTACCATTACCTTCTCAAGGATATGATTGCCCTTGTTCCAACCTTTCATCCTTGAAACCTAAGAGGCATGAACCACCATCATCAACACAATATTTCCTTTAAAGTTTTACAACAGCTATGGCAGCTAGGCTTGCATGCTCTGCAAACTCAGCCGCTGCTTGAGCATCAGAGGTAGCATCCCTAAATTTCATGTTCCAATTCTGCCTGCCAACAGAAAAATTACCATTACCATCTCAAGGATATGATTGCCCTTGTTCCAACCTTTCATCCTTGAAACCTAAGTGGCATGAACCACCACCATCAACACAATATTGCCTTTAAAGTACTACAACAGCTCTGGCAGCTAGGCTTGCATATTCTTCAAACTCAGCCGCTGCTTGAGCAGCAGAGGTAGCATCCATAAATTTCATGTTCCAATTCTGCCTGCCAACAGAACAATTACCATTACAATCTCTAGGAAATGATTGCCAATGTTCCAACCTTTCATCCTTGAAAACTAAGTGGCATGAACCACTATCATCAATACAATATTGCCTTGAAAGTTCTACAACAGCTCTGGCAGTTAGGCTTACATGTTCTGCAAACTCAGCCGCTGCTTGAGCAGCAGAGGTAGCATCATTAAATTTCATGTTCCAATTCTGCCTGCCAACAGAAAAATTACCATTACCATCACTAGGAAATGATTGCCCATGTTCCAACCTTTCATCCTTGAAACCTAAGTGGCATGAACAACCATCATCAACAAAATATTGCCTTGAAAGTTCTACAACAGCTTTGTAGCTAAGCTTGCATGTTCTTCAATCTCAGCCGCTGCTTGAGCAGCAGAGGTAGCATTCTTAAATTTCATGTTCCAATTCTGCCTGCGAACAGAAAAATTACCATTCACATCTCTAGGAAATGATTGCCCATGTTCAAACCTTTCATCCTTGAAACCTAAGTGGCATGAACAACCACCATCAACACAATATTGCCTTTAATGTTCTACAACAGCTCTGGCAGCTAGGCTTGCATATTTTGCAAACTCAGCCGCTGCTTGAGCAGCAGAGGTAGCATCCATAAATTTCATGTTCCAATTTCGCCTGCCAAAAGAAAAATTACCATTACCATCTCTAGGAAATTATTGCCCATGTTCCAACCTTTCATCCTTGAAACCTAAGTGGCATGAACCACCATCATCAACAAAATATTGCCTTGAAAGTTCTACAACAGCTCTGGCAGCTAAGCTTGCATGTTCTGCAAACTCAGCCACTGCTTGAGCAGCAGAGGTAGCATCCTTAAATTTCATGTTCCAATTTCGCCTGCCAACAGAAAAATTACCATTACCATCTCTAGGAAATGATTTCCCATGTTCCAACCTTTAATCCTTGAAACCTAAGTGGCATGAACCACCATAATCAACACAATATTTCCTTTAATGTTTTACAACAGCTATGGCAGCTAGGCTTGCATGCTCTGCAAACACAGCTGCTGCTTGAGCAGCAGAGGTAGCATCCCTAAATTTCATGTTCCAATTCTGCCTGCCAACAGAAAAATTACCATTACCTTCTCAAGGAAATGATTTCCCTTGTTCCAACCTTTCATCCTAGAAACCTAAGTGGCATGAACCACCACCATCAACACAATATTGCCTTTAAAGTTCTACAACAGCTCTGGCAGCTAGGCTTGCATATTCTGCAATCTCAGCCGCTGCTTGAGCAGCAGAGGTAGCATCCATAAATTTCATGTTCCAATTCTGCCTGCCAACAGAAAAATTACCATTACCATCTCCAGGAAATGATTGCCCATGTTCCAACCTTTCATCCTTAAAACCTAAGTGACATTAACCACCATCATCAACAAAATATTGTCTTGAAAGTTCTACAGCAGCTCTGGCATCTAGGCTTGCATATTCTACAAACTCAGCCGCTGCTTGAGCAGTAGAGGTAGCATCCATAAATTTCATGTTCCAATTCTGCCTGCAAACAGAAAAATTACCATTCACATCTCTAGGAAATGATTGCCCATGTTCAAACCTTTCATACTTGAAACCTAAGTGGCATGAACCACCATCATCAACTCAATATTGCATTGAAAGTTCTACAACAACTCTGGCAGGTAGGCTTGAATGTTATGCAAATTCAGCCGCTGCTTGAGCAGCAGAGGTAGCATCCTTAAATTTCATGTTCCAATTTCGCCTGCCAACAGAAAAATTACCATTACCATCTCTAGGAAATGATTGCCCATGTTCCAACCTTTCATCCTTGAAACCTAAGTGGCATGAACCACCATCATCAACTCAATATTTCCTTGAAAGTTCTACAACCACTCTGGCAGCTAGGCTTGAATGTTATGCAAATTCAAACGCTGCTTGAGCAGCAGAGGTAGCATCCTTAAATTTCATGTTCCAATTTCGCCTGCCAATAGAAAAATTACCATTACCATCTCTAGGAAATGATTGCCCATGTTCCAACATTTCATCCTTGAAACCTAAGTGGCATGAACCACCATCATCAACAAAATATTGCCTTGAAAGTTCTACAACAGCTCTGGCAGCTAAGCTTGCATGTTCTGCAAACTCAGCCGCTGCTTGAGCAGCAGAGGTAGCATTCTTAAATTTCATGTTCCAATTCTTCCTGCCAACAGAAGAATTACCATTAACATCTCTAGGAAATTATTGCCCATGTTCAAACCTTTCATCCTTGAAACCTAAGTGGCATGAACCACCATCATCAACACAATATTGCCTTGAAATTTCTACAACAGCTCTGGCATCAAGGCTTCCATGTTATGCAAACTTAGCCGCTGCTTGAGCAGCAGAGGTAGCATCCTTAAATTTCATGTTCCAATTTCACCTGCCTACAGGAAAATTACAATTGCCATCTCTAGGAAATGATTACCCATGTTCCAACCTTTCATCCTTGAAACCTAAGTGGCATGAACCACCATCATCAACTCAATATTGACTTGAAAGTTCTACAACAACTCTGGCAGCTAGGCTTGAATGTTATGCAAATTTAGCCGCTGCTTGAGCAGCAGAGGTAGCATCCTTAAATTTCATGTTCCAATTTCGCCTGCCAACAGAAAAATTACCATTATCATCTCTAGGAAATGATTGCCCATGTTCCAACATTTCATCCTTGACACCTAAGTGGCATGAACCACCATCATCAACAAAATATTGCCTTGAAAGTTCTACAACTGTTCTCGCAACTAAGCTTGCATGTTCTGCAAACTCAGCCGCTGCTTGAGCTACAGAGGTAGCATTCTTAAATTTCATGTTCCAATTCTGCTTGCCAATAAAAAAATTACCATTAACATCTCTAGGAAATGATTGCCCATGTTCAAACATTTCATCCTTGAAACCTAAGTGGCATGAACCACCATCATCAACAACATATTGCCTTGAAAGTTCTACAACAGCTCTGGCATCTAGGCTTGCATGTTATGCAAACTCAGCCGCTGCTTGAGCAGCAGAGGTAGCATCCTTAAATTTTATGTTCCAATTTCGCCTGCCAACAGAAAAATTACCATTACCATCTCCAGGAAATGATTGCCCATGTTCCAACCTTTCATCCTTGAAACCTAAGTGGCATGAACCACCACCATCAACACAATATTGCCTTGAAAGTTCTACAACAACTCTGGCAGCTAGGCTTGCATATTTTGCAAACTCAGCCGCTGCTTGAGCAGCAGAGGTAGCATCCATAAATTTCATGTTCCAATTCTGCCTGCCAACAGAACAATTACCATTACCATCTCCAGGAAATGATTGCCCATGTTCCAACCTTTCATCCTTGAAACCTAAATGGCATGAACCACCATCATCAACTCAATATTGCCTTGAAAGTTCTACAACAACTCTGGCAGCTAGGCTTGAATGTTATGCAAATTTAGCCGCTGCTTGAGCAGCAGAGGTAGCATCCTTAAATTTCATGTTCCAATTTCGCCTGCCAACAGAAAAATTACCATTACCATCTCTAGGAAATGATTGCCCATGTTCCAACCTTTCATCCTTGAAACCTAAGTGGCATGAACCACCATCATCAACTCAATATTTCCTTGAAAGTTCTACAACCACTCTGGCAGCTAGGCTTGAATGTTATGCAAATTCAAACGCTGCTTGAGCAGCAGAGGTAGCATCCTTAAATTTCATGTTCCAATTTCGCCTGCCAATAGAAAAATTACCATTACCATCTCTAGGAAATGATTGCCCATGTTCCAACATTTCATCCTTGAAACCTAAGTGGCATGAATCACCATCATCAACAAAATATTGCCTTGAAAGTTCTACAACAGCTCTGGCAGCTAAGCTTGCATGTTCTGCAAACTCAGCCGCTGCTTGAGCAGCAGAGGTAGCATTCTTAAATTTCATGTTCCAATTCTTCCTGCCAACAGAAGAATTACCATTAACATCTCTAGGAAATTATTGCCCATGTTCAAACCTTTCATCCTTGAAACCTAAGTGGCATGAACCACCATCATCAACACAATATTGCCTTGAAATTTCTACAACAGCTCTGGCATCAAGGCTTCCATGTTATGCAAACTTAGCCGCTGCTTGAGCAGCAGAGGTAGCATCCTTAAATTTCATGTTCCAATTTCACCTGCCTACAGGAAAATTACAATTGCCATCTCTAGGAAATGATTACCCATGTTCCAACCTTTCATCCTTGAAACCTAAGTGGCATGAACCACCATCATCAACTCAATATTGACTTGAAAGTTCTACAACAACTCTGGCAGCTAGGCTTGAATGTTATGCAAATTTAGCCGCTGCTTGAGCAGCAGAGGTAGCATCCTTAAATTTCATGTTCCAATTTCGCCTGCCAACAGAAAAATTACCATTATCATCTCTAGGAAATGATTGCCCATGTTCCAACATTTCATCCTTGACACCTAAGTGGCATGAACCACCATCATCAACAAAATATTGCCTTGAAAGTTCTACAACTGTTCTCGCAACTAAGCTTGCATGTTCTGCAAACTCAGCCGCTGCTTGAGCTACAGAGGTAGCATTCTTAAATTTCATGTTCCAATTCTGCTTGCCAATAAAAAAATTACCATTAACATCTCTAGGAAATGATTGCCCATGTTCAAACATTTCATCCTTGAAACCTAAGTGGCATGAACCACCATCATCAACAACATATTGCCTTGAAAGTTCTACAACAGCTCTGGCATCTAGGCTTGCATGTTATGCAAACTCAGCCGCTGCTTGAGCAGCAGAGGTAGCATCCTTAAATTTTATGTTCCAATTTCGCCTGCCAACAGAAAAATTACCATTACCATCTCCAGGAAATGATTGCCCATGTTCCAACCTTTCATCCTTGAAACCTAAGTGGCATGAACCACCACCATCAACACAATATTGCCTTGAAAGTTCTACAACAACTCTGGCAGCTAGGCTTGCATATTTTGCAAACTCAGCCGCTGCTTGAGCAGCAGAGGTAGCATCCATAAATTTCATGTTCCAATTCTGCCTGCCAACAGAACAATTACCATTACCATCTCCAGGAAATGATTGCCCATGTTCCAACCTTTCATCCTTGAAACCTAAATGGCATGAACCACCATCATCAACTCAATATTGCCTTGAAAGTTCTACAACAACTCTGGCAGCTAGGCTTGAATGTTATGCAAATTTAGCCGCTGCTTGAGCAGCAGAGGTAGCATCCTTAAATTTCATGTTCCAATTTCGCCTGCCAACAGAAAAATTACCATTACCATCTCTAGGAAATGATTGCCCATGTTCCAACCTTTCATCCTTGAAACCTAAGTGGCATGAACCACCATCATCAACTCATTATTGCCTTGAAAGTTCTACAACAACTCTGGCAGCTAGGCTTGAATGTTATGCAAATTCAAACGCTGCTTGAGCAGCAGAGGTAGCATCCTTAAATTTCATGTTCCAATTTCGCCTGCCAACAGAAAAATTACAATTACCATCTCTAGGAAATGATTGACCATGTTCCAACATTTCATCCTTGAAACCTAAGTGGCATGAACCACCATCATCAACAAAATATTGCCTTGAAAGTTCTACAACAGCTCTGGCAGCTAAGCTTGCATGTTCTGCAAACTCAGGCACTGCTTGAGCAGCAGAGGTAGCATCCTTAAATTTCATGTTCCAATTTCGCCTGCCAACAGAAAAATTACCATTACCATCTCCAGGTAATGATTGCCCATGTTCCAACATTTCATCCTTGAAACCTAAGTGGCATGAACCACCATCATCAACACAATATTGCCTTTAAAGTTCTACAACAGCTATGGCAGCTAGGCTTGCATATTCTACAAACTCAGCCGCTGCTTGAGCAGCAGAGGTAGCATCCTTAAATTTTATGTTCCAATTTCGCCTGCCAACAGAAAAATTACCATTACCATCTCCAGGAAATGATTGCCCATGTTCCAACCTTTCATCCTTGAAAACTAAGTGGCATGAACCACCACCATCAACAAAATATTGCCCTTAAAGTTCTACAACAGCTCTGGCAGTTAGGCATGCATGTTCTGCAAACTCAGCCGCTGCTTGAGCAGCAGAGGTAGCATCCATAAATTTCATGGTCCAATTCTGCCTGCCAACAGAACAATTACCATTACCATCTCCAGGAAATGATTGCCCATGTTCCAACCTTTCATCCTTGAAACCTAAGTGGCATGAACCACCATCATCAACTCAATATTGCCTTGAAAGTTCTACAACAACTCTGGCAGCTAGGCTTGAATGTTATGCAAATTTAGCCGCTGCTTGAGCAGCAGAGGTAGCATCCTTAAATTTCATGTTCCAATTTCGCATGCCAACAGAAAAATTACCATTACCATCTCTAGGAAATGATTGCCCATGTTCCAACCTTTCATCCTTGAAACCTAAGTGGCATGAACCACCATCATCAACTCAATATTGCCTTGAAAGTTCTACAACAACTCTCGCAGCTAGGCTTGAATGTTATGCAAATTCAAACGCTGCTTGAGCAGCAGAGGTAGCATCCTTAAATTTCATGTTCCAATTTCGCCTGCCAACAGAAAAATTACAATTACCATCTCTAGGAAATGATTGCCCATGTTCCAACATTTCATCCTTGAAACCTAAGTGGCATGAACCACCATCATCAACACAATATTGCCTTGAAAGTTCTACAACAGCTCTGGCAGCTAGGCTTGCATGTTCTGTAAACTCAGCCGCTGCTTGAGCAGCAGATGTAGCATCCTTAAATTTCTTGTTCCAATTCTTCCTGCCAATAGAAAAATTACCATTACCATCTCCAGGTAATGATTGCCCATGTTCCAACCTTTCATCCTTGAAACCTAAGTGGCATGAACCACCATCATCAACACAATATTGCCTTGAAAGTTCTACAACAGCTCTGGCAGCTAGGCTTGCATGTTCTGTAAACTCAGCCGCTGCTTGAGCAGCAGAGGTAGCATCCTTAAATTTAATGTTCCAATTTCGCCTGCCAACAGAAAAATTGCCATTACCATCTCTAGGAAATGATTGCCCATGTTCCAACCTTTCATCCTTGAAACCTAATTGGCATGAACCACCATCATCAACACAATATTGCCTTGAAAGTTCTACAACAGCTCTGGCAGCTGGGCTTTTATGTTCTACAAACTCAGCCGCTGCTTGAGCAGTAGAGGTAGCATCCTTAAATTTCATCTTCCAATTTTTCCTGCCAACAGAAAAATTACCATTACCATCTCTAGGAAATGATTGCCCATGTTCCAACCTTTCATCCTTGAAACCTAAGTGGCATGAACCACCATCATCAACAAAATAATGCCTTGAAAGTGCTACAACAGCTCTGGCAGCTAAGCTTGCATGTTCTGCAAACTCAGCCGCTGCTTGAGCAGCACATGTAGCATTCTTAAATTTCATGTTCCAATTCTGCCTGCGAACAGAAAAATTACCATTAACATCTCTAGGAAATGATTGCCCATGTTCATACCTTTCATCCTTGCAACCTAAGTGGCATGAACCACCATCATCAACTCAATATTGCCTTAAAAGTTCTACAACAACTCTGGCAGCTAGGCTTGAATGTTATGCAAACTCAGCCGCTGCTTGAGCAGCAGAGGTAGCATCCTTAAATTTCATGTTCCAATTCTTCCTGCCAACAGAAAAATTACCATTACCATCTCCAGGAAATGATTGCCCATGTTCCAACCTTTCATCCTTGAAACCTAAGTGGCATGAACCACCATCATCAACACAATATTGCCTTGAAAGTTCTACAACAGCTCTGGCAGCTAGGCTTGCATGTTCTGTAAACTCAGCCGCTGCTTGAGCAGCAGATGTAGCATCCTTAAATTTCTTGTTCCAATTCTTCCTGCCAATAGAAAAATTTCCATTACCATCTCCAGGTAATGATTGCCCATGTTCCAACCTTTCATCCTTGAAACCTAAGTGGCATGAACCACCATCGTCAACACAATATTGCCTTGAAAATTCTACAATAGCTCTGGCAACTAGGGTTGCATGTTCTGCAAATTCAGCCGCTGCTTGAGCAGCAGAGGTAGCATCCTTAAATTTAATGTTTCAATTTCGCCTGCCAACAGAAAAATTGCCATTACCATCTCTAGGAAATGATTGCCCATGTTCCAACCTTTCATCCTTGAAATCTAATTGGCATGAACCACCATCATCAACACAATATTGCCTTGAAAGTTCTACAACAACTCTGGCAGCTGGGCTTGTATGTTCTACAAACTCAGCCGCTGCTTGAGCAGCAGAGGTAGCATCCTTAAATTTCATCTTCCAATTTTTCCTGCCAACAGAAAAATTATCATTACCATCTCTAGGAAATGATTGCCCATGTTCCAAACTTTCATCCTTGAAACCTAAGTGGCATGAACCACCATCATCAGCACAATATTGCCTTTAAAGTTCTACAACAGCTATGGCTGCTAGGCTTGCATGTTCTGCAAACTCAGCCACTGCTTGAGCAGCAGAGGTAGCATCCCTAAATTTCATGTTCCAATTCTGCCTGCCAACAGAAATATTACCATTACCATCTCAAGGAAATGATTGCCCTTATTCCAACCTTTCATCCTTGAAACCTAAGTGGCATGAACCACCACCATCAACACAATATTTCCTTTAAAGTTCTACAACAGCTCTGGCAGCTAGGCTTGCATGTTCTGCAAACTCAACCGTTGCGTGAACAGCAGAGGTAGCATCCTTAAATTTCATGTTCCAATTCTGCCTGCCAACAGAAAATTTACCATTACCATCTCTAGAAAATGATTGCCCATGTTCCAACCTATCATCCTTGAAACCTAAGTGGCATGAACCACCATCATCAACACAATATTGCCTTGAAAGTTCTACAACAGATCTGGCAGCTAGGCTTGCATGTTCTGCAAACTCAGCCGCTGCTTGAGCAGCAGAGGTAGCATCCATAAATTTCAGGTTCCAATTCTGCCTGCCAACAGAAAAATTACCATTACCATCTCCAGGAAATGATTGCCCATGTTCCAACATTTCATCCTTGAAACCTAGGTGGCATAAACCACCATCATCAACTCAATATTGCCTTGAAAGTTCTACAACAACTCTGGCAGCTAGGCTTGAATGTTATGCAAACTCAGCCGCTGCTTGAGCAGCAGAGGTAGCATCCCTAAATTTCATGTTCCAATTTCGCCTGCCAACAGAAAAATTATCATTACCATCTCTAGGAAATGATTGCCCATGTTCCGACCTTTCATCCTTGAAACCTAAGTGGCATGAACCACCATCATCAACACAATATTGCCTTTAAAGTTCTAGAACAGCTATGGCAACTAGGCTTGCATGTTCTGCAAACTCAGCCGCTGCTTGAGCAACAGAGGTAGCATCCCTAAATTTCATGTTCCAATTCTGCCTGCCAACAGAAAAATTACCATTACCATCTCAAGGAAATGATTGCCCTTGTTCCAACCTTTCATCCTTGAAACCTAAGTGGCATAAACCACCACCATCAACACAATATTGCCTTTAAAGTTCTACAACAGCTCTGGTAGCTAGGCTTGCATGTTCTGCAAACTCAGCCGCTGCTTGAGCAGCAGAGGTAGCATCCTTAAATTTCATGTTCCAATTCTGCCTGCCAACAGAAAATTTACCATTACCATCTCCAGGAAATGATTGCCCATGTTCCAACCTTTCAACCTTGAAACCTAAGTGGCATGAACCACCATCATCAACACAATATTGCCTTGAAAGTTCTACAACAGCTCTGGCAGCTAGGCTTGCATGTTCTGCAAACTCAGCCGCTGCTTGAGCAGCAGAGGTAGCATCTATAAATTTCATGTTCCAATTCTGCCTGCCTACAGACAAATTACCATTACCATCTCCATGAAATGATGGCCCATGTTCCAACCTTTCATCCTTGAAACCTAAGTGGCATGAACCACCATCATCAACACAATATATCCTTGAAAGTTCTACAACAGCTCTGGCAGCTAGGCTTGCATATTCTGCAAACTCAGCCGCTGCTTGAGCAGAAGAGGTAGCATCCATAAATTTCATGTTCCAATTCTGCCTGCCAACAGAAAAATTACCATTACCATCTCCAGGAAATGATTGCCCATGTTCCAACCTTTCATCCTTGAAACCTAAGTGGCATGAACTACTATCATCAACACAATATTGCCTTGAATATTCTACAGCAGCTCTTGTAGCTAGGCTTGCATATTCTGCAAACTCAGCAGCAGAGGTAGCATCCATAAATTTCATGTTCCAATTCTGCCTGCCAACAGAAAAATTACCATTACCATCTCCAGGCAATGATTTCCCATGTTCCAACCTTTCATCCTTAAAACCTAAGTGGCATGAACCACCATCATCAACACAATATTGCCTTTAAAGTTCTACAACAGCTCTGGCAGCTAGGCTTGCATGTTCAGCAAACTCAGCCGCTGCTTGAGCAGCAGAGGTAGCATCCTTAAATTTCATGTTCCAATTCTGCCTGCCAACAGAAAAATTACCATTACCATCTCCAAGAAATGATTGGCCATGTTCCAACCTTTCATCCTTGAAAACTAAGTGGCATGAACCACTATCATCAACTCAATATTGCCTTTAAAGTTCTACAACAGCTCTGGCAGCTAGCCTTGCATGTTCTGCAAACTCAGCCGCTGCTTGAGCAGTAGAGGTAGCATCCTTAAATTTTATGTTCCAATTCTGCCTGCCAACAGAAAAATTACCATTACCATCTCCAGGAAATGATTGCCCATGTTCCAACCTTTCATCCTTGAAACCTAAGTGGCATGAACCACCATCATCAACACAATATTTCCTTGAATGTTCTACAACAGCTCTGGCAGCTAGGCTTGCATATTCTGCAGACTCAGCCGCTGCTTGAGCAGTAGAGGTAGCATCCATAAATTTCATGTTCCAATTCTCCCTGCCAACAGAAAAATTACCATTACCATCTCCAGGAAATGATTGCCCATGTTCCAACCTTTCATCCTTGAAACCTAAGTGGCATGAACCACTATCATCAACACAATATTGCCTTGAAAGTTCTACAGCAGCTCTGTTAGCTAGGCTTGAATATTCTGCAAACTCAGCCGCTGCTTGAGCAGCAGAGGTAGCATCCTTAAATTTCATGTTCCAATTCTGCCTGCCAACAGAAAATTTACCATTACCATCTCCAGGAAATGATTGCCCATATTCCAACCTTTCAACCTTGAAACCTAAGTGGCATGAACCACCATCATCAACACAATATTGCCTTGAAAGTTCTACAACAGCTCTGGCAGCTAGGCTTGCATGTTCTGCAAACTCAGCCGCTGCTTGAGCAGCAGAGGTAGCATCCTTAAATTTCATGTTCCAATTCTGCCTGCCAAAAGAAAAATTACCATTACCATCTCCAGGAAATGATTGCCCATGTTCCAACCTTTCATCCTTGAAACCTAAGTGGCATGAACCACCATCATCAACACAATATTTCCTTGAAAGTTCTACAACAGCTATGGCAGCTAGGCTTGCATATTCTGCAAACTCAGCCGCTGCTTGAGCAGCAGAGGTAGCATCCAAAAATTTCATGTTCCAATTCTGCCTGCCAACAGAAAAATTACCATTACCATCTCCAGGCAATGATTGCCCATGTTCTAACCTTTCATCCTTAAAACCTAAGTGGCATGAACCACCATCATCAACACAATATTGCCTTTAAAGTTCTACAATAGCTCTGGCAGCTAGCCTTGCATGTTCTGCAAACTCAGCCGCTGCTTGAGCAGTAGAGGTAGCATCCTTAAATTTTATGTTCCAATTCTGCCTGCCAACAGAAAAATTACCATTACCATCTCCAAGAAATGATTGCCAATGTTCCAACCTTTCATCCTTGAAAACTAAGTGGCATGAACCACTATCATCAACTCAATATTGCCTTTAATGTTCTACAACAGCACTGGCAGCTAGCCTTGCATGTTCTGCAAACTCAGCCGCTGCTTGAGCAGTAGAGGTAGCATCCTTAAATTTTATGTTCCAATTCTGCCTGCCAATAGAAAAATTACCATTACCATCTCCAGGAAATGATTGCCCATGTTCCAACCTTCATCCTTGAAACCTAAGTGGCATGAACCACCATCATCAACACAATATTTCCTTGAATGTTCTACAACAGCTCTGGCAGCTAGGCTTGCATATTCTGCAAACTCAGCCGCTGCTTGAGCAGCAGAGGTAGCATCCATAAATTTCATGTTCCAATTCTGCCTGCCAACAGAAAAATTACCATTACCATCTCCAGGAAATGATTGCCCATGTTCCAACCTTTCATCCTTGAAAACTAAGTGGCATGAACCACTATCATCAACTCAATATTGCCTTTAAAGTTCTACAACAGCTCTGGCAGCTAGCCTTGCATGTTCTGCAAACTCAGCCGCTGCTTGAGCAGCAGAGGTAGCATCCTTAAATTTCATGTTCCAATTCTGCCTGCCAACAGAAAATTTACCATTACCATCTCCAGGAAATGATTGCCCATATTCCAACCTTTCAACCTTGAAACCTAAGTGGCATGAACCACCATCATCAACACAATATTGCCTTGAAAGTTCTACAACAGCTCTGGCAGCTAGGCTTGCATGTTCTGCAAACTCAGCCGCTGCTTGAGCAGTAGAGGTAGCATCCTTAAATTTCATGTTCCAATTCTGCCTGCCAAAAGAAAAATTACCATTACCATCTCCAGGAAATGATTGCCCATGTTCCAACCTTTCATCCTTGAAACCTAAGTGGCATGAACCACCATCATCAACACAATATTTCCTTGAAAGTTCTACAACAGCTATGGCAGCTAGGCTTGCATATTCTGCAAACTCAGCCGCTGCTTGAGCAGCAGAGGTAGCATCCAAAAATTTCATGTTCCAATTCTGCCTGCCAACAGAAAAATTACCATTACCATCTCCAGGCAATGATTGCCCATGTTCTAACCTTTCATCCTTAAAACCTAAGTGGCATGAACCACCATCATCAACACAATATTGCCTTTAAAGTTCTACAATAGCTCTGGCAGCTAGCCTTGCATGTTCTGCAAACTCAGCCGCTGCTTGAGCAGTAGAGGTAGCATCCTTAAATTTTATGTTCCAATTCTGCCTGCGAACAGAAAAATTACCATTACCATCTCCAGGAAATGATTGCCCATGTTCCAACCTTTCATCCTTGAAACCTAAGTGGCATGAACCACCATCATCAACACAATATTTCCTTGAAGGTTCTACAACAGTTATGGCAGCTAGGCTTGCATGTTCAGCAAACTCAGCCGCTGCTTGAGCAGCAGAGGTAGCATCCTTAAATTTCATGTTCCAATTCTGCCTGCCAAAAGAAAAATTACCATTACCATCTCTAAGAAATGATTGGCCATGTTCCAACCTTTCATCCTTGAAAACAAAGTGGCATGAACCACTATCATCAGTTGGAACATGGCCAATCATTTCCTGGATATGGTAATGGTAATTTTTCTGTTGGCAAGTAGAATTGGAACATGAAATTTAAGATGCTATCTCTGCTGCTCAAGCAGCGGCTGAGTTTGGAGAACATTCAAGCCTAGCTGCCAGAACTGTTGTAGAACTTTCAATGCAATATTGTGTTGATGATGGTGATTCATGCCACTTAGTTTTCAAGGATTAAAGGTTGGAACATGGGCAAGCATTTACTGGAGATGGTAATGTTAATTTTTCTGTTGGCAGGCAATATTGGAACATGAAATTTAAGGATGCTACCTCCGCTGATCAAGCAGCGGCGGCTGAGTTTAGAGAACATGCAAGCCTACCTTCCAGAGCAGTTGTAGAACTTTCAAGGCAATATTGTGTTGATGATGGTGGTTCATGCCACTTAGGTTTCAAGGATTAAAGGTTGGAACATGGCCAATCATTTCCTGGATATGGTAATGGTAATTTTTCTGTTGGCAAGTAGAATTGGAACATGAAATTTAAGATGCTATCTCTGCTGCTCAAGCAGCGGCTGAGTTTGCAGAACATTCAAGCCTAGTTGCCAGAGCTGTTGTAGAACTTTCAATGCAATATTGTGTTGATGATGGTGATTCATGCCACTTAGTTTTCAAGGATTAAAGGTTGGAACATGGGCAAGCATTTACTGGAGATGGTAATGTTAATTTTTCTGTTGGCAAGCAGAATTGGAACATGAAATTTAAGGATGCTACCTCTGCTGCTCAAGCAGCGGCTGAGTTTGCAGAACATATAAGCCTAGCTGCCAGAGCTGTTGTAGAACTTTCAATGCAATATTGTGTTGATGATGGTGGTTCATGCCACTTAGGTTTCAAGGATGAAAGGTTGGAACATGGGCAATCATTTCCTTGAGATGGTAATGGTAATTTTTCTGTTGGCAGGCAGAATTGGAACATGAAAGTAAAGGATGCTACCTCTGCTGCTCAAGCAACGGCTGAGTTTGCAGAACATGCAAGCCTAGCTGCTAGAGCTGTTGTAGAACTTTCAAGGCAATATTGTGTTGATGATGGTGGTTCATGCCACTTAGGTTTCAAGGATGATAGGTTGGAACATGGGCAATCATTTCCTTGAGAAGGTAATGGTAATTTTTCTGTTGGCAGGCAATATTGGAACATGAAATTTAAGGATGCTACCTCCGCTGATCAAGCAGCGGCGGCTGAGTTTAGAGAACATGCAAGCCTACCTTCCAGAGCAGTTGTAGAACTTTCAAGGCAATATTGTGTTGATGATGGTGGTTCATGCCACTTAGGTTTCAAGGATTAAAGGTTGGAACATGGTCAATCATTTCCTGGATATGGTAATGGTAATTTTTCTGTTGGCAAGTAGAATTGGAACATGAAATTTAAGATGCTATCTCTGCTGCTCAAGCATCGGCTGAGTTTGCAGAACATTCAAGCCTAGTTGCCAGAGCTGTTGTAGAACTTTCAATGCAATATTGTGTTGATGATGGTGATTCATGCCACTTAGTTTTCAAGGATTAAAGGTTGGAACATGGGCAAGCATTTACAGGAGATGGTAATGTTAATTTTTCTGTTGGCAAGCAGAATTGGAACATGAAATTTAAGGATGCTACCTCTGCTGCTCAAGCAGCGGCTGAATTTGCAGAACATATAAGCCTATCTGCCAGAGCTATTGTAGAACTTTCAATGCAATATTGTGTTGTTGATGGTGGTTCATGCCACTTAGGTTTCAAGGATGAAAGGTTGGAACTTGGGCAATCATTTCCTTGAGATGGTAATGGTAATTTTTCTGTTGGCAGGCAGAATTGGAACATGAAAGTAAAGGATGCTACCTCTGCTGCTCAAGCAACGGCTGAGTTTGCAGAACATGCAAGCCTAGCTGCTAGAGCTGTTGTAGAACTTTCAAGGCAATATTGTGTTGATGATGGTGGTTCATGCCACTTAGGTTTCAAGGATGATAGGTTGGAACATGGGCAATCATTTCCTTGAGAAGGTAATGGTAATTTTTCTGTTGGCAGGCAATATTGGAACATGAAATTTAAGGATGCTACCTCCGCTGATCAAGCAGCGGCGGCTGAGTTTAGAGAACATGCAAGCCTACCTTCCAGAGCAGTTGTAGAACTTTCAAGGCAATATTGTGTTGATGATGGTGGTTCATGCCACTTAGGTTTCAAGGATTAAAGGTTGGAACATGGCCAATCATTTCCTTGAGATGGTAATGGTGATTTTTCTGTTGGCAAGTAGAATTGGAACATGAAATTTAAGATGCTACCTCTGCTGCTCAAGCAGCGGCTGAGTTTGCAGAACATTCAAGCCTAGCTGCCAGAACTGTTGTAGAACTTTCAATGCAATATTGTGTTGATGATGGTGATTCATGCCACTTAGTTTTCAAGGATTAAAGGTTGGAACATGGGCAAGCATTTACTGGAGATGGTAATGTTAATTTTTCTGTTGGCAAGCAGAATTGGAACATGAAATTTAAGGATGTTACCTCTGCTGCTCAAGCAGCGGCTGAGTTTGCAGAACATATAAGCCTAGCTGCCAGAGCTATTGTAGAACTTTCAAGGCAATATTGTGTTGATGATGGTGGTTCATGCCACTTAGGTTTCAAGGATGAAAGGTTGGAACATGGGCAATCATTTCCTTGAGATGGTAATGGTAATTTTTCTGTTGGCAGGCAGAATTGGAACATGAAAGTAAAGGATGCTACCTCTGCTGCTCAAGCAACGGCTGAGTTTGCAGAACATGCAAGCCTAGCTGCTAGAGCTGTTGTAGAACTTTCAAGGCAATATTGTGTTGATGATGGTGGTTCATGCCACTTAGGTTTCAAGGATGATAGGTTGGAACATGGGCAATCATTTCCTTGAGAAGGTAATGGTAATTTTTCTGTTGGCAGGCAATATTGGAACATGAAATTTAAGGATGCTACCTCCGCTGATCAAGCAGCGGCGGCTGAGTTTAGAGAACATGCAAGCCTACCTTCCAGAGCAGTTGTAGAACTTTCAAGGCAATATTGTGTTGATGATGGTGGTTCATGCCACTTAGGTTTCAAGGATTAAAGGTTGGAACATGGCCAATCATTTTCTGGATATGGTATTGGTAATTTTTTCTGTTGGCAAGTAGAATTGGAACATGAAATTTAAGATGCTATCTCTGCTGCTCAAGCATCGGCTGAGTTTGCAGAACATTCAAGCCTAGCTGCCAGAACTGTTGTAGAACTTTCAATGCAATATTATGTTGATGATGGTGATTCATGCCACTTAGTTTTCAAGGATTAAAGGTTGGAACATGGGCAAGCATTTACAGGAGATGGTAATGTTAATTTTTCTGTTGGCAAGCAGAATTGGAACATGAAATTTAAGGATGCTACCTCTGCTGCTCAAGCAGCGGCTGAATTTGCAGAACATATAAGCCTATCTGCCAGAGCTATTGTAGAACTTTCAATGCAATATTGTGTTGTTGATGGTGGTTCATGCCACTTAGGTTTCAAGGATGAAAGGTTGGAACTTGGGCAATCATTTCCTTGAGATGGTAATGGTAATTTTTCTGTTGGCAGGCAGAATTGGAACATGAAAGTAAAGGATGCTACCTCTGCTGCTCAAGCAACGGCTGAGTTTGCAGAACATGCAAGCCTAGCTGCTAGAGCTGTTGTAGAACTTTCAAGGCAATATTGTGTTGATGATGGTGGTTCATGCCACTTAGGTTTCAAGGATGATAGGTTGGAACATGGGCAATCATTTCCTTGAGAAGGTAATGGTAATTTTTCTGTTGGCAGGCAATATTGGAACATGAAATTTAAGGATGCTACCTCCGCTGATCAAGCAGCGGCGGCTGAGTTTAGAGAACATGCAAGCCTACCTTCCAGAGCAGTTGTAGAACTTTCAAGGCAATATTGTGTTGATGATGGTGGTTCATGCCACTTAGTATTCAAGGATGAAATGTTGGAACATGGGCAATCATTTCCTTGAGATGGTAATGGTGATTTTTCTGTTGGCAAGTAGAATTGGAACATGAAATTTAAGATGCTACCTCTGCTGCTCAAGCAGCGGCTGAGTTTGCAGAACATTCAAGCCTAGCTGCCAGAACTGTTGTAGAACTTTCAATGCAATATTGTGTTGATGATGGTGATTCATGCCACTTAGTTTTCAAGGATTAAAGGTTGGAACATGGGCAAGCATTTACTGGAGATGGTAATGTTAATTTTTCTGTTGGCAAGCAGAATTGGTACATGAAATTTAAGGATGTTACCTCTGCTGCTCAAGCAGCGGCTGAGTTTGCAGAACATATAAGCCTAGCTGCCAGAGCTATTGTAGAACTTTCAAGGCAATATTGTGTTGATGATGGTGGTTCATGCCACTTAGGTTTCAAGGATGAAAGGTTGGAACATGGGCAATCATTTCCTTGAGATGGTAATGGTAATTTTTCTGTTGGCAGGCAGAATTGGAACATTGAAAGTAAAGGATGCTACCTCTGCTGCTCAAGCAACGGCTGAGTTTGCAGAACATGCAAGCCTAGCTGCTAGAGCTGTTGTAGAACTTTCAAGGCAATATTGTGTTGATGATGGTGGTTCATGCCACTTAGGTTTCAAGGATGATAGGTTGGAACATGGGCAATCATTTCCTTGAGAAGGTAATGGTAATTTTTCTGTTGGCAGGCAATATTGGAACATGAAATTTAAGGATGCTACCTCCGCTGATCAAGCAGCGGCGGCTGAGTTTAAAGAACATGCAAGCCTACCTTCCAGAGTAGTTGTAGAACTTTCAAGGCAATATTTTGTTGATGATGGTGGTTCATGCCACTTAGGTTTCAAGGATTAAAGGTTGGAACATGGCCAATCATTTTCTGGATATGGTATTGGTAATTTTTTCTGTTGGCAAGTAGAATTGGAACATGAAATTTAAGATGCTATCTCTGCTGCTCAAGCATCGGCTGAGTTTGCAGAACATTCAAGCCTAGCTGCCAGAACTGTTGTAGAACTTTCAATGCAATATTATGTTGATGATGGTGATTCATGCCACTTAGTTTTCAAGGATTAAAGGTTGGAACATGGGCAAGCATTTACTGGAGATGGTAATGTTAATTTTTCTATTGGCAAGCAGAATTGGAACATGAAATTTAAGGATGCTTCCTCTGATGCTCAAGCAGCGGCAGAGTTTGCAGAACATTCAAACCTAGCTGCCAGAACTGTTGTAGAACTTTCAATGCAATATTGTGTTGATGATGGTGATTCATGCCACTTAGTTTTCAAGGATTAAAGGTTGGAACATGGGCAAGCATTTACTGGAGATGGTAATGTTAATTTTTCTGTTGGCAAGCAATATTGGAACATGAAATTTAAGGATGCTACCTCCGCTGATCAAGCAGCGGCGGCTGAATTTAGAGAACATGCAAGCCTACCTTCCAGAGCAGTTGTAGAACTTTCAAGGCAATATTGTGTTGATGATGGTGGTTCATGCCACTTAGGTTTCAAGGATTAAAGGTTGGAACATGGCCAATCATTTCCTAGATATGGTAATGGTAATTTTTCTGTTGGCAAGTAGAATTGGAACATGAAATTTAAGATGCTATCTCTGCTGCTCAAGCAGCGGCTGAGTTTGCAGAACATTCAAGCCTAGCTGCCAGAACTGTTGTAGAACTTTCAATGCAATATTGTGTTGATGATGGTGATTCATGCCACTTAGTTTTCAAGGATTAAAGGTTGGAACATGGCCAATCATTTCCTGGATATGGTAATGGTAATTTTTCTGTTGGCAAGTAGAATTGGAACATGAAATTTAAGATGCTATCTCTGCTGCTCAAGCAGCGGCTGAGTTTGCAGAACATTCAAGCCTAGCTGCCAGAACTGTTGTAGAACTTTCAATGCAATATTGTGTTGATGATGGTGATTCATGCCACTTAGTTTTCAAGGATTAAAGGTTGGAACATGGGCAAGCATTTACTGGAGATGGTAATGTTAATTTTTCTGTTGGCAGGCAATATTGGAACATGAAATTTAAGGATGCTACCTCCGCTGATCAAGCAGCGGCGGCTGAGTTTAGAGAACATGCAAGCCTACCTTCCTGAGCAGTTGTAGAACTTTCAAGGCAATATTGTGTTGATGATGGTGGTTCATGCCACTTAGGTTTCAAGGATTAAAGGTTGGAACATGGCCAATCATTTCCTAGATATGGTAATGGTAATTTTTCTGTTGGCAAGTAGAATTGGAACATGAAATTTAAGATGCTATCTCTGCTGCTCAAGCAGCGGCTGAGTTTGCAGAACATTCAAGCCTAGCTGCCAGAACTGTTGTAGAACTTTCAATGCAATATTGTGTTGATGATGGTGATTCATGCCACTTAGTTTTCAAGGATTAAAGGTTGGAACATGGCCAATCATTTCCTGGATATGGTAATGGTAATTTTTCTGTTGGCAAGTAGAATTGGAACATGAAATTTAAGATGCTATCTCTGCTGCTCAAGCAGCGGCTGAGTTTGCAGAACATTCAAGCCTAGCTGCCAGAACTGTTGTAGAACTTTCAATGCAATATTGTGTTGATGATGGTGATTCATGCCACTTAGTTTTCAAGGATTAAAGGTTGGAACATGGGCAAGCATTTACTGGAGATGGTAATGTTAATTTTTCTGTTGGCAAGCAGAATTGGAACATGAAATTTAAGGATGCTACCTCTGCTGCTCAAGCAGCGGCTGAGTTTGTAGAACATTCAAGCCTAGCTGCCAGAACTGTTGTAGAACTTTCAATGCAATATTGTGTTGATGATGGTGATTCATGCCACTTAGTTTTCAAGGATTAAAGGCTGGAACATGGGCAAGCATTTACTGGAGATGGTAATGTTAATTTTTCTGTTGGCAGGCAATATTGGAACATGAAATTTAAGGATGCTACCTCCGCTGATCAAGCAGCGGCGGCTGAGTTTAGAGAACATGCAAGCCTACCTTCCAGAGTAGTTGTAGAACTTTCAAGGCAATATTGTGTTGATGATGGTGGCTCATGCCACTTAGGTTTCAAGGATTAAAGGTTGGAACATGGCCAATCATTTCCTGGATATGGTAATGGTAATTTTTCTGTTGGCAAGTAGAATTGGAACATGAAATTTAAGATGCTATCTCTGCTGCTCAAGCAGCGGCTGAGTTTGCAGAACATTCAAGCCTAGCTGCCAGAACTGTTGTAGAACTTTCAATGCAATATTGTGTTGATGATGGTGATTCATGCCACTTAGTTTTCAAGGATTAAAGGTTGGAACATGGCCAATCATTTCCTGGATATGGTAATGGTAATTTTTCTGTTGGCAAGTAGAATTGGAACATGAAATTTAAGATGCTATCTCTGCTGCTCAAGCAGCGGCTGAGTTTGCAGAACATTCAAGCCTAGCTGCCAGAACTGTTGTAGAACTTTCAATGCAATATTGTGTTGATGATGGTGATTCATGCCACTTAGTTTTCAAGGATTAAAGGTTGGAACATGGGCAAGCATTTACAGGAGATGGTAATGTTAATTTTTCTGTTGGCAAGCAGAATTGGAACATGAAATTTAAGGATGCTACCTCTGCTGCTCAAGCAGCGGCTGAGTTTGCAGAACATTCAAGCCTAGCTGCCAGAACTGTTGTAGAACTTTCAATGCAATATTGTGTTGATGATGGTGATTCATGCCACTTAGTTTTCAAGGATTAAAGGCTGGAACATGGGCAAGCATTTACTGGAGATGGTAATGTTAATTTTTCTGTTGGCAGGCAATATTGGAACATGAAATTTAAGGATGCTACCTCCGCTGATCAAGCAGCGGCGGCTGAGTTTAGAGAACATGCAAGCCTACCTTCCAGAGCAGTTGTAGAACTTTCAAGGCAATATTGTGTTGATGATGGTGGTTCATGCCACTTAGGTTTCAAGGATTAAAGGTTGGAACATGGCCAATCATTTCCTAGATATGGTAATTGTAATTTTTCTGTTGGCAAGTAGAATTGGAACATGAAATTTAAGATGCTATCTCTGCTGCTCAAGCAGTGGCTGAGTTTGCAGAACATTCAAGCCTAGCTGCCAGAACTGTTGTAGAACTTTCAATGCAATATTGTGTTGATGATGGTGATTCATGCCACTTTGTTTTCAAGGATTAAAGGTTGGAACATGGCCAATCATTTCCTGGAGATGGTAATGGTAATTTTTCTGTTGGCAAGTAGAATTGGAACATGAAATTTAAGATGCTATCTCTGCTGCTCAAGCAGCGGCTGAGTTTGTAGAACATTCAAGCCTAGCTGCCAGAAATGTTGTAGAACTTTCAATGTAATATTGTGTTGATGATGGTGATTCATGCCACTTAGTTTTCAAGGATTAAAGGTTGGAACATGGGCAAGCATTTACTGGAGATGGTAATGTTAATTTTTCTGTTGGCAGGCAATATTGGAACATGAAATTTAAGGATGCTACCTCCGCTGATCAAGCAGCGGCGGCTGAGTTTAGAGAACATGCAAGCCAACCTTCCAGAGTAGTTGTAGAACATTCAAGGCAATATTGTGTTGATGATGGTGGTTCATGCCACTTAGGTTTCAAGGATTAAAGGTTAGAACATGGCCAATGATTTCCTAGATATGGTAATGGTAATTTTTCTGTTGGCAAGTAGAATTGGAACATGAAATTTAAGATGCTATCTCTGCTGCTCAAGCAGCAGCTGAGTTTGCAGAACATTCAAGCCTAGCTGCCAGAACTGTTGTAGAACTTTCAATGCAATATTGTGTTGATGATGGTGATTCATGCCACTTAGTTTTCAAGGATTAAAGGTTGGAACATGGCCAATCATTTCTTGGATATGGTAATGGTAATTTTTCTGTTGGCAAGTAGAATTGGAACATGAAATTTAAGATGCTATCTCTGCTGCTCAAGCAGCGGCTGAGTTTGCAGAACATTCAAGCCTAGCTGCCAGAACTGTTGTAGAACTTTCAATGCAATATTGTGTTGATGATGGTGATTCATGCCACTTAGTTTTCAAGGATTAAAGGTTGGAACATGGGCAAGCATTTACTGGAGATGGTAATGTTAATTTTTCTGTTGGCAGGCAATATTGGAACATGAAATTTAAGGATGCTACCTCCGCTGATCAAGCAGCGGCGGCTGAGTTTAGAGAACATGCAAGCCTACCTTCCAGAGCAGTTGTAGAACTTTCAAGGCAATATTGTGTTGATGATGGTGGTTCATGCCACTTAGGTTTCAAGGATTAAAGGTTGGAACATGGCCAATCATTTCCTGGATATGGTAATGGTAATTTTTCTGTTGGCAAGTAGAATTGGAACCTGAAATTTAAGATGCTATCTCTGCTGCTCAAGCAGCGGCTGAGTTTGCAGAACATTCAAGCCTAGTTGCCAGAGCTGTTGTAGAACTTTCAATGCAATATTGTGTTGATGATGGTGATTCATGCCACTTAGTTTTCAAGGATTAAAGGTTGGAACATGGGCAAGCATTTACTGGAGATGGTAATGTTAATTTTTCTGTTGGCAGGCAATATTGGAGCATCAAATTTAAGGATGCTACCTCCGCTGATCAAGCAGCGGCGGCTGAGTTTAGAGAACATGCAAGCCTACCTTCCAGAGCAATTGTAGAACTTTCAAGGCAATATTGTGTTGATGATGGTGGTTCATGCCACTTAGGTTTCAAGGATTAAAGGTTGGAACATGGCCAATCATTTCCTAGATATGGTAATGGTAATTTTTCTGTTGGCAAGTAGAATTGGAACATGAAATTTAAGATGCTATCTCTGCTGCTCAAGCAGCGGCTGAGTTTGCAGAACATTCAAGCCTAGCTGCCAGAACTGTTGTAGAACTTTCAATGCAATATTGTGTTGATGATGGTGATTCATGCCACTTAGTTTTCAAGGATTAAAGGTTGGAACATGGCCAATCATTTCCTGGATATGGTAATGGTAATTTTTCTGTTGGCAAGTAGAATTGGAACATGAAATTTAAGATGCTATCTCTGCTGCTCAAGCAGCGGCTGAGTTTGCAGAACATTCAAGCCTAGCTGCCAGAACTATTGTAGAACTTTCAATGCAATATTGTGTTGATGATGGTGATTCATGCCACTTAGTTTTCAAGGATTAAAGGCTGGAACATGGGCAAGCATTTACTGGAGATGGTAATGTTAATTTTTCTGTTGGCAGGCAATATTGGAACATGAAATTTAAGGATGCTACCTCCGCTGATCAAGCAGCGGCGGCTGAGTTTAGAGAACATGCAAGCCTACCTTCCAGAGCAGTTGTAGAACTTTCAAGGCAATATTGTGTTGATGATGGTGGTTCATGCCACTTAGGTTTCAAGGATTAAAGGTTGGAACATGGCCAATCATTTCCTGGATATGGTAATGGTAATTTTTCTGTTGGCAAGTAGAATTGGAACCTGAAATTTAAGATGCTATCTCTGCTGCTCAAGCAGCGGCTGAGTTTGCAGAACATTCAAGCCTAGTTGCCAGAGCTGTTGTAGAACTTTCAATGCAATATTGTGTTGATGATGGTGATTCATGCCACTTAGTTTTCAAGGATTAAAGGTTGGAACATGGGCAAGCATTTACTGGAGATGGTAATGTTAATTTTTCTGTTGGCAGGCAATATTGGAGCATCAAATTTAAGGATGCTACCTCCGCGGATCAAGCAGCGGCGGCTGAGTTTAGAGAACATGCAAGCCTACCTTCCAGAGCAGTTGTAGAACTTTCAAGGAAATATTGTGTTGATGATGGTGGTTCATGCCACTTAGGTTTCAAGGATTAAAGGTTGGAACATGGCCAATCATTTCCTAGATATGGTAATGGTAATTTTTCTGTTGGCAAGTAGAATTGGAACATGAAATTTAAGATGCTATCTCTGCTGCTCAAGCAGCGGCTGAGTTTGCAGAACATTCAAGCCTAGCTGCCAGAACTGTTGTAGAACTTTCAATGCAATATTGTGTTGATGATGGTGATTCATGCCACTTAGTTTTCAAGGATTAAAGGTTGGAACATGGCCAATCATTTCCTGGATATGGTAATGGTAATTTTTCTGTTGGCAGCCAGAATTGGAACATGAAAGTAAAGGATGCTACCTCTGTTGCTCAAGCAACGGCTGAGTTTGCAGAACATGCAAGCCTAGCTGCTAGAGCTGTTGTAGAACTTTCAAGGCAATATTGTGTTGATGATGGTGGTTCATGCCACTTAGGTTTCAAGGATGATAGGTTGGAACATGGGCAATCATTTCCTTGAGAAGGTAATGGTAATTTTTCTGTTGGCAGGCAATATTGGAACATGAAATTTAAGGATGCTACCTCCGCTGATCAAGCAGCGGCGGCTGAGTTTAGAGAACATGCAAGCCTACCTTCCAGAGCAGTTGTAGAACTTTCAAGGCAATATT
The DNA here is from genome assembly GCF_000390325.3 of Nicotiana tomentosiformis. NCBI lineage: Eukaryota > Viridiplantae > Streptophyta > Magnoliopsida > Solanales > Solanaceae > Nicotiana > Nicotiana tomentosiformis. The sequence continues at coordinate 224,632 of NW_027174591.1, forward strand.
GTGTTGATGATGGTGGTTCATGCCACTTAGGTTTCAAGGATTAAAGGTTGGAACATGGCCAATCATTTCCTGGATATGGTAATGGTAATTTTTCTGTTGGCAAGTAGAATTGGAACATGAAATTTAAGATGCTATCTCTGCTGCTCAAGCAGCGGCTGAGTTTGCAGAACATTCAAGCCTAGCTGCCAGAGCTGTTGTAGAACTTTCAATGCAATATTTTGTTGATGATGGTGATTCATGCCACTTAGGTTTCAATGATGAAAGGTTGGAACATGGGCAATCATTTTCTTGAGATGGTAATGGTAATTTTTCTGTTGGCAGCCAGAATTGGAACATGAAAGTAAAGGATGCTACCTCTGTTGCTCAAGCAACGGCTGAGTTTGCAGAACATGCAAGCCTAGCTGCTAGAGCTGTTGTAGAACTTTCAAGGCAATATTGTGTTGATGATGGTGGTTCATGCCACTTAGGTTTCAAGGATGATAGGTTGGAACATGGGCAATCATTTCCTTGAGAAGGTAATGGTAATTTTTCTGTTGGCAGGCAATATTGGAACATGAAATTTAAGGATGCTACCTCCGCTGATCAAGCAGCGGCGGCTGAGTTTAGAGAACATGCAAGCCTACCTTCCAGAGCAGTTGTAGAACTTTCAAGGCAATATTGTGTTGATGATGGTGGTTCATGCCACTTAGGTTTCAAGGATGAAAGGTTGGAACATGGGCAATCATTTCCTTGAGATGGTAATGGTAATTTTTCTGTTGGCAGGTAGAATTGGAACATGAAAGTAAAGGATGCTACCTCTGTTGCTCAAGCAGCGGCTGAGTTTGCAGAACATGCAAGCCTAGCTGCTAGAGCTGTTGTAGAACTTTCAATGCAATATTGTGTTGATGATGGTGATTCATGCCACTTAGTTTTCAAGGATTAAAGGTTGGAACATGGGCAAGCATTTACTGGAGATGGTAATGTTAATATTTCTATTGGCAGGCAATATTGGAACATGAAATTTAAGGTTGCTACCTCCGCTGATCAAGCAGCGGCGGCTGAGTTTAGAGAACATGCAAGCCTACCTTCCAGAGCAGTTGTAGAACTTTCAAGGCAATATTGTGTTGATGATGGTGGTTCATGCCACTTAGGTTTCAAGGATTAAAGGTTGGAACATGGCCAATCATTTCCTGGATATGGTAATGGTAATTTTTCTGTTGGCAAGTAGAATTGGAACATGAAATTTAAGATGCTATCTCTGCTGCTCAAGCAGCGGCTGAGTTTGCAGAACATTCAAGCCTAGTTGCCAGAGCTGTTGTAGAACTTTCAATGCAATATTGTGTTGATGATGGTGATTCATGCCACTTAGTTTTCAAGGATTAAAGGTTGGAACATGGGCAAGCATTTACTGGAGATGGTAATGTTAATTTTTCTGTTGGCAAGCAGAATTGGAACATGAAATTTAAGGATGCTACCTCTGCTGCTCAAGCAGCGGCTGAGTTTGCAGAACATATAAGCCTAGCTGCCAGAGCTGTTGTAGAACTTTCAATGCAATATTGTGTTGATGATAGTGGTTCATGCCACTTAGGTTTCAAGGATGAAAGGTTGGAACATGGGCAATCATTTTCTTGAGATGGTAATGGTAATTTTTCTGTTGGCAGGCAGAATTGGAACATGAAAGTAAAGGATGCTACCTCTGTTGCTCAAGCAACGGCTGAGTTTGCAGAACATGCAAGCCTAGCTGCTAGAGCTGTTGTAGAACTTTCAAGGCAATATTGTGTTGATGATGGTGGTTCATGCCACTTAGGTTTCAAGGATGATAGGTTGGAACATGGGCAATCATTTCCTTGAGAAGGTAATGGTAATTTTTCTGTTGGCAGGCAATATTGGAACATGAAATTTAAGGATGCTACCTCCGCTGATCAAGCAGCGGCGGCTGAGTTTAGAGAACATGCAAGCCTACCTTCCAGAGCAGTTGTAGAACTTTCAAGGCAATATTATGTTGATGATGGTGGTTCATGCCACTTAGGTTTCAAGGATTAAAGGTTGGAACATGGCCAATCATTTCCTGGATATGGTAATGGTAATTTTTCTGTTGGCAAGTAGAATTGGAACATGAAATTTAAGATGCTATCTCTGCTGCTCAAGCAGTGGCTGAGTTTGCAGAACATTCAAGCCTAGTTGCCAGAGCTGTTGTAGAACTTTCAATGCAATATTGTGTTGATGATGGTGATTCATGCCACTTAGTTTTCAAGGACTAAAGGTTGGAACATGGGCAAGCATTTACTGGAGATGGTAATGTTAATTTTTCTGTTGGCAAGCAGAATTGGAACATGAAATTTAAGGATGCTACCTCTGCTGCTCAAGCAGCGGCTGAGTTTGCAGAACATATAAGCCTAGCTGCCAGAGCTGTTGTAGAACTTTCAATGCAATATTGTGTTGATGATGGTGGTTCATGCCACTTAGGTTTCAAGGATGAAAGGTTGGAACATGGGCAATCATTTCCTTGAGATGGTAATGGTAATTTTTCTGTTGGCAGGCAGAATTGGAACATGAAAGTAAAGGATGCTACCTCTGCTGCTCAAGCAACGGCTGAGTTTGCAGAACATGCAAGCCTAGCTGCTAGAGCTGTTGTAGAACTTTCAAGGCAATATTGTGTTGATGATGGTGGTTCATGCCACTTAGGTTTCAAGGATGATAGGTTGGAACATGGGCAATCATTTCCTTGAGAAGGTAATGGTAATTTTTCTGTTGGCAGGCAATATTGGAACATGAAATTTAAGGATGCTACCTCCGCTGATCAAGCAGCGGCGGCTGAGTTTAGAGAACATGCAAGCCTACCTTCCAGAGCAGTTGTAGAACTTTCAAGGCAATATTGTGTTGATGATGGTGGTTCATGCCACTTAGGTTTCAAGGATTAAAGGTTGGAACATGGCCAATCATTTCCTGGATATGGTAATGGTAATTTTTTTGTTGGCAAGTAGAATTGGAACATGAAATTTAAGATGCTATCTCTGCTGCTCAAGCAGTGGCTGAGTTTGCAGAACATTCAAGCCTAGTTGCCAGAGCTGTTGTAGAACTTTCAATGCAATATTGTGTTGATGATGGTGGTTCATGCCACTTAGGTTTCAAGGATGAAAGGTTGGAACATGGGCAATCATTTTCTTGAGATGGTAATGTTAATTTTTCTGTTGGCAAGCAGAATTGGAACATGAAATTTAAGGATGCTACCTCTGCTGCTCAAGCAGCGGCTGAGTTTGCAGAACATATAAGCCTAGCTGCCAGAGCTGTTGTAGAACTTTCAATGCAATATTGTGTTGATGATGGTGGTTCATGCCACTTAGGTTTCAAGGATGAAAGGTTGGAACATGGGCAATCATTTCCTTGAGATGGTAATGGTAATTTTTCTGTTGGCAGGCAGAATTGGAACATGAAAGTAAAGGATGCTACCTCTGCTGCTCAAGCAACGGCTGAGTTTGCAGAACATGCAAGCCTAGCTGCTAGAGCTGTTGTAGAACTTTCAAGGCAATATTGTGTTGATGATGGTGGTTCATGCCACTTAGGTTTCAAGGATGATAGGTTGTAACATGGGCAATCATTTCCTTGAGAAGGTAATGGTAATTTTTCTGTTGGCAGGCAATATTGGAACATGAAATTTAAGGATGCTACCTCCGCTGATCAAGCAGCGGCGGCCGAGTTTAGAGAACATGCAAGCCTACCTTCCAGAGCAGTTGTAGAACTTTCAAGGCAATATTGTGTTGATGATGGTGGTTCATGCCACTTAGGTTTCAAGGATTAAAGGTTGGAACATGGCCAATCATTTCCTGGATATGGTAATGGTAATTTTTCTGTTGGCAAGTAGAATTGGAACATGAAATTTAAGATGCTATCTCTGCTGCTCAAGCAGCGGCTGAGTTTGCAGAACATTCAAGCCTAGTTGCCAGAGCTGTTGTAGAACTTTCAATGCAATATTGTGTTGATGATGGTGATTCATGCCACTTAGTTTTCAAGGATTAAAGGTTGGAACATGGGCAAGCATTTACTGGAGATGGTAATGTTAATTTTTCTGTTGGCAAGCAGAATTGGAACATGAAATTTAAGGATGCTACCTCTGCTGCTCAAGCAGCGGCTGAGTTTGCAGAACATATAAGCCTAGCTGCCAGAGCTGTTGTAGAACTTTCAATGCAATATTGTGTTGATGATGGTGGTTCATGCCACTTAGGTTTCAAGGATGAAAGGTTGGAACATGGGCAATCATTTCCTTGAGATGGTAATGGTAATTTTTCTGTTGGCAGGCAGAATTGGAACATGAAAGTAAAGGATGCTACCTCTGCTGCTCAAGCAACGGCTGAGTTTGCAGAACATGCAAGCCTAGCTGCTAGAGCTGTTGTAGAACTTTCAAGGCAATATTGTGTTGATGATGGTGGTTCATGCCACTTAGGTTTCAAGGATGATAGGTTGGAACATGGGCAATCATTTCCTTGAGAAGGTAATGGTAATTTTTCTGTTGGCAGGCAATATTGGAACATGAAATTTAAGGATGCTACCTCCGCTGATCAAGCAGCGGCGGCTGAGTTTAGAGAACATGCAAGCCTACCTTCCAGAGCAGTTGTAGAACTTTCAATGCAATATTATGTTGATGTTGGTGGTTCATGCCACTTAGGTTTCAAGGATTAAAGGTTGGAACATGGCCAATCATTTCCTGGATATGGTAATGGTAATTTTTCTGTTGGCAAGTAGAATTGGAACATGAAATTTAAGATGCTATCTCTGCTGCTCAAGCAGTGGCTGAGTTTGCAGAACATTCAAGCCTAGTTGCCAGAGCTGTTGTAGAACTTTCAATGCAATATTGTGTTGATGATGGTGATTCATGCCACTTAGTTTTCAAGGACTAAAGGTTGGAACATGGGCAAGCATTTACTGGAGATGGTAATGTTAATTTTTCTGTTGGCAAGCAGAATTGGAACATGAAATTTAAGGATGCTACCTCTGCTGCTCAAGCAGCGGCTGAGTTTGCAGAACATATAAGCCTAGCTGCCAGAGCTGTTGTAGAACTTTCAATGCAATATTGTGTTGATGATGGTGGTTCATGCCACTTAGGTTTCAAGGATGAAAGGTTGGAACATGGGCAATCATTTCCTTGAGATGGTAATGGTAATTTTTCTGTTGGCAGGCAGAATTGGAACATGAAAGTAAAGGATGCTACCTCTGCTGCTCAAGCAACGGCTGAGTTTGCAGAACATGCAAGCCTACCTTCCAGAGCAGTTGTAGAACTTTCAAGGCAATATTGTGTTGATGATGGTGGTTCATGCCACTTAGGTTTCAAGGATTAAAGGTTGGAACATGGCCAATCATTTCCTGGATATGGTAATGGTAATTTTTTTGTTGGCAAGTAGAATTGGAACATGAAATTTAAGATGCTATCTCTGCTGCTCAAGCAGCGGCTGAGTTTGCAGAACATTCAAGCCTAGTTGCTAGAGCTGTTGTAGAACTTTCAATGCAATATTGTGTTGATGATGGTGATTCATGCCACTTAGTTTTCAAGGATTAAAGGTTGGAACATGGGCAAGCATTTACTGGAGATGGTAATGTTAATTTTTCTGTTGGCAAGCAGAATTGGAACATGAAATTTAAGGATGCTACCTCTGCTGCTCAAGCAGCGGCTGAGTTTGCAGAACATATAAGCCTAGCTGCCAGAGCTGTTGTAGAACTTTCAATGCAATATTGTGTTGATGATGGTGGTTCATGCCACTTAGGTTTCAAGGATGAAAGGTTGGAACATGGGCAATCATTTCCTTGAGATGGTAATGGTAATTTTTCTGTTGGCAGGCAGAATTGGAACATGAAAGTAAAGGATGCTACCTCTGCTGCTCAAGCAACGGCTGAGTTTGCAGAACATGCAAGCCTAGCTGCTAGAGCTGTTGTAGAACTTTCAAGGCAATATTGTGTTGATGATGGTGGTTCATGCCACTTAGGTTTCAAGGATGATAGGTTGGAACATGGGCAATCATTTCCTTGAGAAGGTAATGGTAATTTTTCTGTTGGCAGGCAATATTGGAACATGAAATTTAAGGATGCTACCTCCGCTGATCAAGCAGCGGCGGCTGAGTTTAGAGAACATGCAAGCCTACCTTCCAGAGCAGTTGTAGAACTTTCAAGGCAATATTGTTTTGATGATGGTGGTTCATGCCACTTAGGTTTCAAGGATTAAAGGTTGGAACATGGCCAATCATTTCCTGGATATGGTAATGGTAATTTTTCTGTTGGCAAGTAGAATTGGAACATGAAATTTAAGATGCTATCTCTGCTGCTCAAGCAGCGGCTGAGTTTGCAGAACATTCAAGCCTAGTTGCCAGAGCTGTTGTAGAACTTTCAATGCAATATTGTGTTGATGATGGTGATTCATGCCACTTAGTTTTCAAGGATTAAAGGTTGGAACATGGGCAAGCATTTACTGGAGATGGTAATGTTAATTTTTCTGTTGGCAAGCAGAATTGGAACATGAAATTTAAGGATGCTACCTCTGCTGCTCAAGCAGCGGCTGAGTTTGCAGAACATATAAGCCTAGCTGCCAGAGCTGTTGTAGAACTTTCAATGCAATATTGTGTTGATGATGGTGGTTCATGCCACTTAGGTTTCAAGGATGAAAGGTTGGAACATGGGCAATCATTTCCTTGAGATGGTAATGGTAATTTTTCTGTTGGCAGGCAGAATTGGAACATGAAAGTAAAGGATGCTACCTCTGCTGCTCAAGCAACGGCTGAGTTTGCAGAACATGCAAGCCTAGCTGCTAGAGCTGTTGTAGAACTTTCAAGGCAATATTGTGTTGATGATGGTGGTTCATGCCACTTAGGTTTCAAGGATGATAGGTTGGAACATGGGCAATCATTTCCTTGAGAAGGTAATGGTAATTTTTCTGTTGGCAGGCAATATTGGAACATGAAATTTAAGGATGCTACCTCCGCTGATCAAGCAGCGGCGGCTGAGTTTAGAGAACATGCAAGCCTACCTTCCAGAGCAGTTGTAGAACTTTCAAGGCAATATTATGTTGATGATGGTGGTTCATGCCACTTAGGTTTCAAGGATTAAAGGTTGGAACATGGCCAATCATTTCCTGGATATGGTAATGGTAATTTTTCTGTTGGCAAGTAGAATTGGAACATGAAATTTAAGATGCTATCTCTGCTGCTCAAGCAGCGGCTGAGTTTGCAGAACATTCAAGCCTAGTTGCCAGAGCTGTTGTAGAACTTTCAATGCAATATTGTGTTGATGATGGTGATTCATGCCACTTAGTTTTCAAGGATTAAAGGTTGGAACATGGGCAAGCATTTACTGGAGATGGTAATGTTAATTTTTCTGTTGGCAAGCAGAATTGGAACATGAAATTTAAGGATGCTACCTCTGCTGCTCAAGCAGCGGCTGAGTTTGCAGAACATATAAGCCTATCTGCCAGAGCTGTTGTAGAACTTTCAATGCAATATTGTGTTGATGATGGTGGTTCATGCCACTTAGGTTTCAAGGATGAAAGGTTGGAACATGGGCAATCATTTCCTTGAGATGGTAATGGTAATTTTTCTGTTGGCAGGCAGAATTGGAACATGAAAGTAAAGGATGCTACCTCTGCTGCTCAAGCAACGGCTGAGTTTGCAGAACATGCAAGCCTAGCTGCTAGAGCTGTTGTAGAACTTTCAAGGCAATATTGTGTTGATGATGGTGGTTCATGCCACTTAGGTTTTGTTGCGACCAAACACACTCACGCAAGTATACGCGGTCGTCAAGTAATAAAGTGACTAAAAGTCGGATATCGAACCCACGAGGACTTATAATTAACTATTAACTAAATTAGACTATCCTTATTATCTAAACAAGAATTAAATCTAAAAATATTTTATTCCAACTAATTAAATAAGAAAAATATAAATAATAAACTTTGAACAGAGAAAGAGCAGATTTTTATGATATCAATGTAATGAAAACGATCTAGGGTTATGGGCTATCTAACAATCCTATTGTATTCTTCAATTGAATTGACCGACTAATTTATCTAGCTTATTGGTTGACAAGGTTAATGCTCATAAGAATCTGTCGAGTTCTTACTCGCCTATTCAAGCTAACCTAACGCCTATATGTCTATGGAGTTAGAATCAACAAGAACGCATTTATAATTCCTGTAAATCAACCAAGCAAGGCAATTAGGTATATATCTATCCTAACTACGAATCCGTTCCCCGATGCCCGAGTTCAAGAACTTGCCCTACTCAATCCTATATGCAATATAGAATTCCCACTTTCGAGTTCAATTCTAGATTCGTAGATAATATTCAATTGGTGATCAAGCAATTAAATAATTAAGTGCAAGATTGAATAAATAAACTAATATGATAAATCAAGAAGTCAAAATCAATATCCGAATAACAATAGTCATGAAAGAACCACAACCCTAGAACGTGAAGTTTAGCTCCACATAGACATGGTAGCCAAACAAATCATACAAAGAAACATAAAAATTACTCAGTTTGGTAGGAGAAAGATGAAACTTGATGAATTCCGGCCTCCACAGCTTTGTCGTGGCTTTTTCCTCTTCCCAATATGTTAGATGACCTAAAAGAGGCGTTTTTGGCTTATATATTGCGTACCAAAGTCGTGGGCCAAAGTTCTCCTATTTCTAATCCAAATCAGCTTCAGGGATTGATGCTAGGGTGGATGCGACGCATCCACCTTGTCCTCCATTTCAATTTTTCTTCTGCGAAGGTGGATGCGACGCATCCACCTTGTCCTCTATTTCTCAGCTTGCATGCGATGGTGGACGCGACGCATCCAGCTTCACTTCTACTTCCCAGTTTCGCACGCGATGGCGGACGCTATGGCCCAACTTCACTGCTAAGGTTGCATGCAGGATGATGTTTTCCTAGGTTGGATGCGACGCATCCAACCCTTCTTCCTCTGGCTAAACCACCTTTTCTTCATATTTTGCACTCCGAACACCTTAAATCGTCACACATAACTTAATTAGTCATCAAACCAATAATTACACCATGTTGGGTGTTTTAAAGATTGAATAACATCAAAAAGTGGTTAAAACATGGGCAAAGTAACATCAACACATATCGAAATATGCCAAACATCACTACCCCACACTTAAACCTTTGTTCGTCCTCGAACAAACCATCCTATAGTAGACGAAACAAAATTGAGCTCTTATCATTCAAAGCACACTGCACCTCTGACCGTGGTTATTTGCAACCATTAGGCTCTAGGCTATGCATCACATACCCTTCGCTTTACTTAAGCCATTCTTTTAAAAATATTCGAACAAAGATAACATGCTCACAACAATCCTAACCTCAAAAACTGACTCAATGTCACTATGCACTCATGGCTTGAACACCCAACATCATAGAGAAGTCTAATAACGTTACCTATCCCTCGTGAAACCATGTGCCCTCACAACAAGAACAAAAGAGCGAGTAGAATCAATCCACACATTCGAATCTCATGCTCACAAAGAAAATCGCTCACTCTCACAAAAGAAGTCACATGCATGTAGTTGGTACCATATGCTTGCCCTTAATGTAAATCTCTACTAATGTAAGCTCGCTCGATCTAAAATCAATTAGGACTTTTTCATGGTTGTAATGTGGGCTAAGGGACGGGTAGGATATATTTAAGGAATAGTGACTCTCCCTCCTAAGCACTTTAATACATCACAAAATTACTTAAGCGCAAATTCTTCAACACCACTTCAATTTCACCAATAATATCACTCCAAACAATATTTCCTCTTTCTTTAAGCACTACTTTAATTCATACCCACTAGCAAGAACAAGACAACAATTTATTCATCTATATTTTTCTTTCTTTTTTTTCCAGATTTTTCTCTTCTTTTTTTTTTCTTTCAATTTTCGCTAGTGGTGTATTATTTTACAAAATAAGTGCACCCTTCTTTCTTTCATTGGTTCCACTCAAAAGTCACCCCACACTTAGTCCCTTCTTACTTCTTTTAGCGCTCATCTAACAATTAAAGTGCTTTAAGAGGTAAAAGGATCAAAACAATGTCAATTAAAAATAAAAAGGGTATAGGCTTGTAATGTGGGTACCAAATAAAAGGTTTACAGGCTCAAAAGGGTTAACTAGGGATAGATTTTATTTGTGATAAGCAATAAGCTCAAAAAGATCAAAGAAAGCCTAAAATCATTTTTCAAACCGAGCATCACCTAAAATTTCGCTTCAACTCACATACCGGGCAAGTTCTAGACACGAGTACACTACATGGACAACACAAAAAAAACTCACCACACATGGCACATGACTCACTAAGGACGATCACATTCCGACTCTCAAGCAATGCAAGTATTCACGGAGCCACGAGATATTAAGCATTAAACGCAAAGTGAACACAAGTCAAGAAAGTGAGAAATAGGCTGCAACAAAACATGCTATCCGTTTTAACAAGGCATCATCAATAATTTCAGAGTGAGAAGGGTCCCTTCTTAATTCTTTTATTCCCTACATTCCTACTCTAAAGAGAAAACAAAATTACCCGGTTCAAACTACATCCCATGGAAAAGAACCGAGGCACAAAGAAAAACCACAGGGGATTATTACTATCTACAAAGATACTATAAATATATATATATATATATACATTTTTTTTTTAAATAAATAAACTACTAGATAAACTGATAATTACTCCATATAGATGAATTTACTGCTATTTTATGCCATTAATCCAGTGAATATATTAGTACATTCATCCATACATCAAACATAAATCACCCCCACCCCACACTTAGGACTGTGCGTTGTCCCCAACGCACACAAACAAGGTAAAGTAGGGTGAGAAGAACTCCCTCAAGTCAAGGTGGAGGGCTCATCCGCAGTCTGTGGAGGAGCATCTGCATCCATAGCATTCCTATCATCAACAACTGGTGCGGATTCTGTATCAGGTGTTACAGCGACCTCAATAGGCCTGTTGAGTGGAGCCTCGGTGACTATGGGAGGAACAGGAGTGGATGGTCCGGCAGTGGATGATGCAATCAGCTGGGATATGTCTGTACCTGCACATTGAACCAGAGCTCTGAGGAGTAATGATATCTCCTTCATCATCGTGGCCTGCTCGGTCTGAACTCGGCTTAGATCTGCACGAGTCTGTCTCAACTCATCCCTGGTGGCACTCAACTCGACACGAGTTGCTATCAGCTCAGCCCTGTTCTCTTGCATATCTGCTTGCATATGTTCAAATAATTGTTGGATGGTGAGCTTAGAAGACCTTCCCTTGTTCGGCTCTAGAACATGAGTGACATCATATGGTCCTGGAGCTTTAGCCTCAATGTCGTCATTCTCCTTGTCCCATAGTACTCCCCTCTCTGTTAAAAAAGCCGTTAGGGTATTAGCAAAGAACAGCCTCCACTTGTAATTCATCCTGGTTCGCTGCATTTGATCATGCATGATGGCTCCGAAGTTGAGTGGTATCCCCTCTAATAAAGCATATAATACGAGTGCGCGGTAACGAGGGACATCAGTTTTATGTTGGCATGGCAGCAGTCGGTTACAAATGAAATTTAGAGCCACACGTGCTAACGCACTCATGAATTCCTTTGCTATAGAGTGGTACTCCATACTCCCATGCTTCCATTCTGCATCCTTCCTGGTAGGGCATAGGACAGACTTAATGTGTGCATAATCTGGTGTTTTGCATATGGCGTCAAACCTGTCTGTGAGTGTGTGTGGCACCCTTAAGAAGTTATTCAGAGCTTCAGCTGACACATTAATATCTACCCCTCTTACTCGCACAATGTTTCCCCTTGCGTGACGCCAATTGGCGTAGAGCTCTCTAACAATGGTGAGGTTGGCTTTGCCATGGCCTTTCAGAATGGGTCCCCATTTTTGCACCTCTCGAATTGACTGGAGAAACTCTGAGTACTTTGTCTTAAGTGGTCCGATGTTTATCGGCTTTTCCGGAATGTACTTCTTTGAAACCAATATCTTCTTATAGGCTCGGAATGCTTTCTCATTAACAAAGTATTTCTCCCAATCAACTCGGTCTATGGGTTCACCCTCATCTTCATCACTCATGTTGATCTGTAGGTGGTCATTGTCCGAATCGGAATCGGATTCAGATTCTGTAGTAATCTTCTCCTTCCCTTTATCAGTTGGAGCACTCATTCTCGAAGCTTTTCTTTGGTATGTCACAGGCTCTCGTATCTCTATTCCTTTGCTTGGTGTAATACCCTTCTTCACTGTCCTCCTGACCAATGTTTCCTCCTCCTCTTGCTCTGAATCATCACTTAACTGCCTAGGCAGCAGTTCCATTTCCTTCTCCGTCCGCTTCCTTTTTTTCTGTGGATTTGGACCGCCCGCTGCCCTTCCGGTAGGCTTTTTGGGCGGTTGCTTGTTACCATCTTTGTCTTGTTGCTTGGATGGTTTACTCGCTGCTGTCATTTTACGAATCTAAGTACCTGCAATGCAAAGAATTCAACAATTAGCAGATGAAACAGCGAAGTTCAGCTTGAAAGCAATTGCAACAGCTTGCAGACTTCAATTTATTCGTAAAGTCATGCCATTCACTCTTCATGGAATTGTAGCTCATGACTTTCAGCAAGTATGTGATAACTCTCTTCAAAAATTCAATTTCACATAGCCCCTCACTCGACCCCACACTTATTCTCAAGCATACACCAATGTTGCTCGGTTACTCAGACTTCACCGACGCCTAAATTTTCCTCAGGGACAATTCGTCGAACATGTGGTATGCAACAAGTGTGCCTAGTTCATTCTATTAGTTGAGCAATGCAACTACCCTCCCAAAATTGGACGAGATGAAGGGAATTATAGTTTATCATCTCGCAACCATTACAACTACCAAGAACGACAGCCCTAAAAATCTTGAAATTGCAAAACCTACTTGTTGCCACCATTGAACGAGGGAGGAGAGATGAATTAGGAGAGAAGCCAACGGAAGAACGAAAAGGATGATGCGTACCTGTCGCGTTTGAGCTTATCGCGTTACAATTTTGATGAGAGAATTCTGTTCTGCGTTCGTAGGCTTCGCCAAAAAAAACGAGTGGATGCGTCGCAAGAAACGTTTTTTTTTCGAATAGGTTATCTTAAGATGTGTTAAAGTATATATTACTTACCTGTGCGTGCGAGCTTTGACGCGACGCATCCCCTTGTCTTCCTTCAAAAAATTTCGGACGCGATACGGGCGCGATAGGCAGACTTCACTGCCTTGAGCAATTGGCCCGTCAAAATATTTTTTTTTTTTTTTTTTTTTTTCTGAGGGGGACGCGACGCATCCGCCTCGTTTTTTTTTTTTGAATAAAATCTATGTCCTACGAAAAGAAAGAAAAAACAAAAAAAAAAAAAAAAAAAATAACTTGGGTGGCCTCCCAAGAAGCGCCTGATTTAACGTCGCGGCACGACGCAACATGTTCTTCATGCCTCCACTAAATCCATTGTGGTCTTGTAACGTGCAATGTCACCACCCCAATAGTGCTTTACTCTTTGGCCATTTACCAGGAATGTCGTATTGGACCCCTTATCACACAATTCTATCGCACCATGAGGTTTCACACTAACCACTTCAAACGGACCCGACCATCGAGATTTAAGCTTTCCTGGAAAAAGCTTTAGCCTTGAATTAAACAGTAGAATTTCTTGACCTGGTTCAAACTCACGATGTTGGATATGCTTATCATGCCATCTTTTGGTCTTCTCTTTATACAATTTGGCATTTTCATACGCATGCAATCGAAACTCATCAAGCTCGTTGAGTTGTAGCAATCTCTTCTCACCGGCCAAGTCCATCTCCATATTTAGCTTTTTAATCGCCCAATATGCTTTGTGTTCAAGCTCGACGGGCAGATGGCAGGCCTTCCCATAAACCAACCTGTACGGAGAAGTGCCTATTGGGGTCTTGTACGCAGTGCGATATGCCCATAATGCGTCATCCAGCTTCCCGGCCCAGTCCTTTCTATTCATACTTACTGTCTTTTCCAAAATCTGCTTGACCTCTCTGTTGGAAACTTCTACTTGACCACTCGTTTGGGGATGATAGGCAGTGGAAACTTTGTGCTTGACTCCGTATTTTGCAAGAATATTATTCAGCAGTTTGTTACAAAAGTGAGTTCCCCCGTCGCTTATCAACACTCTTGGGGTCCCAAAACGTGTGAAGATGTGCTTCTTTACAAAGCCTACCACAACCTTTGCGTCGTTAGTAGGAAGAGCTATGGCCTCTACCCACTTAGAAACATAGTCGACCGCCACCAAGATGTATCTGTGTCCGTTAGAATATGGGAATGGTCCCATAAAATCAATCCCCCAAACATCAAAAAGTTCTACCACCAGTATATTTTGCAAGGGCATCTCGTGCTTCCTCGTGATAGTTCCAGTTCTTTGGCATCTATCACAATTTTTAACGAAGGCATGTGCATCCTTAAACAATTTTGGCCAATAAAAACCTGATTGTAGCACTTTTTGGGCGGTTCTATCCCCGCCGTGATGACCTCCATATGGTGACGCATGGCAGTCATGTAGTATAGCCTTCATCTCTTCCTCAGGAACACACCTTCTCACCAACTGATCTGCACACTGCCTATATAGGAATGGCTCATCCCACACGTAGAACCTTACATCATGTAGGAATCTTCTTCTATTGTCAGCTGTCCATTCTAGTGGCGTTACCCCACTTGCGATAAAATTCACATAATCTGCATACCATGGGGCTTCACCTGAGGTGATTGCTAATATTTGCTCATCCGGAAATGTTTCTTTAATTGACCCTCCTTCAGCTACATGGTTCCGGCTCTCTAATCTGGACAAATGATCGGCCACTTGATTTTCTGTCCCTTTTCGATCTCGGATCTCTAAGTCAAATTCTTGCAAGAGGAGGACCCAACGAATCAGCCTCGGCTTGGCGTCTTTCTTTTCAAATAGGTATCTGATAGCTGAATGATCCGTGTAGACGATGACTTTGGTCCCCACTAGATAGGATCTGAACTTGTCAAACGCCCACACCACTGCAAGCAACTCCTTTTCAGTCACTGTATAATTTATCTGAGCTGGATTCATGGTTTTGCTTGCATAATAAATGGAGTGAAAGATTTTATCCCTCCTTTGCCCCAACACCGCTCCAATTGCTATGTCACTTGCATCGCACATCAACTCAAATGGTTGTGCCCAATCGGGGCCAATGATAATTGGTGCAGTCACCAATCTTCCCTTCAGCTCCTCAAATGCTTTCAGACATGCATTATCAAACTTGAAGGTAACGTCTTTCTCTAGAAGCCTGCACAAAGGGAAGAAATTTTCGAAAAATCTTTAATGAAACGACGATAAAAACCTGCATGACCCAAGAAACTGCGAATGCCTTTGATGGATGTCGGCGGGGGCAATTTTTCGATCGTCTCCACCTTTGCCTTATCCACCTGTAGACCATCTTTTGAAACCTTGTGCCCCAAAACTATACCTTCACGTACCATGAAATGGCACTTTTCCCAGTTTAGCACCAAGTTCGTCTCTTCACACCTAGCTAGCACTTTATCAAGGTTCATTAAACAACTATCAAAAGAACATCCAAACACAGAAAAATCGTCCATGAATACTTCTACATATCTTTCAACCATGTCAGTGAAAATAGCCATCATACACCTTTGAAAAGTCGCAGGTGCATTACAAAGACCGAAGGGCATTCTCTTGAACGCATACGTGCCATAAGGACATGTAAATGTAGTTTTCTCTTGGTCTTCTGGGGCTATAGCAATCTGATTATACCCCGAATAACCGTCCAGGAAACAGTAGTATTCCTGGCCAGCTAATCTATCAAGCATTTGGTCAATAAAAGGAAGGGGAAAATGGTCTTTCCGGGTGGCATTGTTCAGTTTTCTGTAATCTATGCAAATTCTCCATCCAGTTACAGTTCTTGTAGGAATTAAGTCATTATTTTCATTAACTACTACGGTTATCCCCCCTTTCTTCGGCACACATTGAACGGGGCTTACCCATTTACTATCAGAGATTGGAAATACAATACCTGCATCAAGCCACTTAATCACTTCTTTCCTTACCACTTCTTTCATGATTGGATTTAGTCGGCGTTGGTGTTCTACACTTGGCTTGTGTCCGTCCTCCATGAGGATTTTGTGCATGCAGAAAGCTGGACTAATGCCTTTAATGTCAGACATTGTCCACCCAATTGCTCGCTTGTGCTCACGTAGCACCCTTAATAGCTTTTCTTCCTGTAATTTAGACAAGTGAGCAGAAATAATAACAGGTAAAGTGTCAGAACTTCCCAAATAAGCATATTGAAGGTGAGGGGGTAGGGGTTTAAGTTCCAAATTTGGAGCTTTTTCAATTGACGGCTTTGGTGGAGGGCCACTTGGCCTATTCAGGGGCTCAAACGGGATTATTCCTTGCATGTAACCACATGATGTATCTAGGATTCCCTTCATCTCCTCAACCTCATCATCCATCTCCAAGCTATCAAACATCATGATTGCTTTTTCTAAACAGTCGCCTAGATATACACTCGTGTTAAGAAGTTTCTCATCCACCTCCACTACAGATATCATAGAGAGCTCCTCATAGTGGCGGGGGAGTTGGATTGCTTTGTAGACATTGAAGACTGCCTCCTCGTTGTCCACTCTCATAATCATTTTCCCTTCTCTCACTTTAATTATTGCATCGCCAGTAGCCAAGAGAGGTCGTCCCAATATGATTGGAACTTGTTCATCAGCCTCGAAGTCTAGAATAATGAAGTCAGCTGGGAAGATGAATTTTCCAATTTGCAGCAGCACATCTTCAATCACTCCTTCGGGGTAGGCTATGGACCTATCAGCTAATTGCAACATCACGGTGGTTGGTCTCGGAGCTCCCACACCTAATTGCTTAAACAAGGATAACGGCATCAAATTTATGCTTGCACCCAAATCACACAGAGCACGTCCCACGTTAACATTACCGATTTGTACTGGAATGGTGAAGCTGCCAGGGTCCTTAAGCTTTTGGGGAAGCTTGTTTTGGACCCTTGATGTGCACTCCTCAGTAAGTGCAACCGTCTCGAACTCAGTCAATTTTCTCTTATGAGCCACTATGTCTTTTATGTACTTAGCGTACTTTGGAATTTCACGAAGTACATCCACTAATGGAATATTTAATTGAACCTGACTCAACATGGCGAGAAATTTGTTGAACATGCGATCGTCATTCCTTTTCTGCAATCTTTGGGGGAAAGGTGGTGGTGGCCTTGTAACCTCCATTCGCTCTGAACTTGGATCATCTTCCTTTGACTCTTGTGTTGCCTTAGGTGTCAACTCCCCCCCAGGTATAGGTTTTTCTTTTATCTTCCTTGGCACTTCCTCTAGTTCCCTCCCGTTTCTAAGTGTAACTGCATTAATTTGAGGGTTCTTCTCTGTATCACTGGGAAGTGAGCCTGTAGGTCTAGTATTTTGGTTTGCTGCTAACTGCCCCATTTGCCTCTCAAGATTTCTGAAATCGGTCCTGAGCTGTTGATTGTCTAGTAACAACTTTTTCAGCAAGTCATTCGTACTTTCTTCCATTTGTTGGGGTGGCTTCTGAGGTTGAGTAAAATTCCCTTGAGGCCTATACTGATTCTGTTGACTTCCGCCCCATGAGAAGTTAGGATGATTCCTCCAGTTTGGGTTGTAAGTGTTCCCATATTGCGCATGTTGATTCATAGGACCTCTGTTTTGTTGCCCCACATAATATATAGATTCAGGATTCGTGGGGCACATGTCAATCATATGACTATCTCCGCATAGTTCGCAACAAATAGACATCTGATGTACATGTTGCATTTGTTGTGTTGTCATTCTATTCATCTGATTTGCCAATTTTGCTATATCGGCTCTCATGGCGGAAAAGTCATCAAGCTCAATCAAACCGGCGGCCTTCTGTTTAATTCCCCTTCGTGAATCCCCCTCTCCTTGCCAATTATGGTCATTAGCAGTGAAATTATTTAGCAAGAGTTGTATTTCACTATACGGTCTTGCCATGCAACTACCCCCACAAGCTGAGTCAAGATTCATCTTTGATGCTTCATCTAACCCATCAACAAAAGTGTGACCCAATACCTCATCAGTTTGACAATGATGCGGGCAGTCTCTGAGTAGTTTCTTGTATCTTTCCCAAGCTTGACGAAGTGTCTCGCCATCCCGTTGTTGGAACCTAAGAATTTGGCTCCTCAACGACTTTGTCTTCTTAGTTGGGAAAAACTTGATTAGGAATTTCCTTGCTAGATCATCCCAAGTGTGGATAGAGTTCGCGGGCTCCTTTTGCAACCATTCTTTAGCTTCCCCCAACAGTGAAAAAGGGAATAGTGTCAGCCTGACATAGTCCTTGGAGACGTTCGGATAATTGTAAGTGTCCGTGATTTCCAAGAAGTTCTGAATATGCCTCTGCGGGTCCTCATGAGATAGACCCACATATTGTCCTGTGGACTGAATCAGCTGTACCATGTACTGTTTGAGTTCAAAATGCCCAGTGATATCAGGCTTCACAATAGCCTGAGTCATATTCGCAAGATTGGGCCTTGCGGCTTCAATTACCGGACGCTCTTCATTGCCTGCCATATCTATTGGCTGTGGTTGGACTGCGATGTCCAAATCTCTTTCTATTCTCGTTCTAGCTTCGTGTTCCCTTCTCACTCTATGTAGTGTTCGTTCGATTTCTGGATCAAGAGGAATGAGGTTGTTTGCACTTCTACTCCTCTGCATTCGAGAGAAAACCTTGCATTGACACAAACCAGGCAAACTGAAAATTAAAACTTGAAAACAAATATCTAATAAAAGCTTAACTTAGTCACGTAGCTAATTTCTAAGTCCCCGGCAACGGCGCCAAAAACTTGTTGCGACCAAACACACTCACGCAAGTATACGCGGTCGTCAAGTAATAAAGTGACTAAAAGTCGGATATCGAACCCACGAGGACTTATAATTAACTATTAACTAAATTAGACTATCCTTATTATCTAAACAAGAATTAAATCTAAAAATATTTTATTCCAACTAATTAAATAAGAAAAATATAAATAATAAACTTTGAACAGAGAAAGAGCAGATTTTTATGATATCAATGTAATGAAAACGATCTAGGTTATGGGCTATCTAATAATCCTATTGTACTCTTAAATTGAATTGACCGACTAATTTATCTAGCTTATTGGTTGACAAGGTTAATGCTCATAAGAATCTGTCGAGTTCTTACTCGCCTATTCAAGCTAACCTAACGCCTATATGTCTATGGAGTTAGAATCAACAAGAACGCATTTATAATTCCTGTAAATCAACCAAGCAAGGCAATTAGGTATATATCTATCCTAACTACGAATCCGTTCCCCGATGCCCGAGTTCAAGAACTTGCCCTACTCAATCCTATATGCAATATAGAATTCCCACTTTCGAGTTCAATTCTAGATTCGTAGATAATATTCAATTGGTGATCAAGCAATTAAATAATTAAGTGCAAGATTGAATAAATAAACTAATATGATAAATCAAGAAGTCAAAATCAATATCCGAATAACAATAGTCATGAAAGAACCACAACCCTAGAACGTGAAGTTTAGCTCCACATAGACATGGTAGCCAAACAAATCATACAAAGAAACATAAAAATTACTCAGTTTGGTAGGAGAAAGATGAAACTTGATGAATTCCGGCCTCCACAGCTTTGTCGTGGCTTTTTCCTCTTCCCAATATGTTAGATGACCTAAAAGAGGCATTTTTGGCTTATATATTGCGTACCAAAGTCGTGGGCCAAAGTTCTCCTATTTCTAATCCAAATCAGCTTCAGGGATTGATGCTAGGGTGGATGCGACGCATCCACCTTGTCCTCCATTTCAATTTTTCTTCTGCGAAGGTGGATGCGACGAATCCACCTTGTCCTCTATTTCTCAGCTTGCATGCGATGGTGGACGCGACACATCCAGCTTCACTTCTACTTCCCAGTTTCGCACGCGATGGCGGACGCTATGGCCCAACTTCACTGCTAAGGTTGCATGCAGGATGATGTTTTCCTAGGTTGGATGCGACGCATCCAACCCTTCTTCCTCTGGCTAAACCACCTTTTCTTCATATTTTGCACTCCGAACACCTTAAATCGTCACACATAACTTAATTAGTCATCAAACCAATAATTACACCATGTTGGGTGTTTTAAAGATTGAATAACATCAAAAAGTGGTTAAAACATGGGCAAAGTAACATCAACACATATCGAAATATGCCAAACATCACTACCCCACACTTAAACCTTTGTTCGTCCTCGAACAAACCATCCTATAGTAGACGAAACAAAATTGAGCTCTTATCAGGCAATATTGGAACATGAAATTTAAGGATGCTACCTCCGCTGATCAAGCAGCGGCGGCTGAGTTTAGAGAACATGCAAGCCTACCTTCCAGAGCAGTTGTAGAACTTTCAAGGCAATATTGTGTTGATGATGGTGGTTCATGCCACTTAGGTTTCAAGGATTAAAGGTTGGAACATGGCCAATCATTTCCTGGATATGGTAATGGTAATTTTTCTGTTGGCAAGTAGAATTGGAACATGAAATTTAAGATGCTATCTCTACTGCTCAAGCAGCGGCTGAGTTTGCAGAACATTCAAGCCTAGTTGCCAGAGCTGTTGTAGAACTTTCAATGCAATATTGTGTTGATGATGGTGATTCATGCCACTTAGTTTTCAAGGATTAAAGGTTGGAACATGGGCAAGCATTTACTGGAGATGGTAATGTTAATTTTTCTGTTGGCAAGCAGAATTGGAACATGAAATTTAAGGATGCTACCTCTGCTGCTCAAGCAGCGGCTGAGTTTGCAGAACATATAAGCCTAGCTGCCAGAGCTGTTGTAGAACTTTCAATGCAATATTGTGTTGATGATGGTGGTTCATGCCACTTAGGTTTCAAGGATGAAAGGTTGGAACATGGGCAATCATTTCCTTGAGATGGTAATGGTAATTTTTCTGTTGGCAGGCAGAATTGGAACATGAAAGTAAAGGATGCTACCTCTGCTGCTCAAGCAACGGCTGAGTTTGCAGAACATGCAAGCCTAGCTGCCAGAGCTGTTGTAGAACTTTCAAGGCAATATTGTGTTGATGATGGTGGTTCATGCCACTTAGGTTTCAAGGATGAAAGGTTGGAACATGGGCAATCATTTCCTGGAGATGGTAATGGTAATTTTTCTGTTGGCAGGCAGAATTGGAACATGAAATTTAAGGATGCTACCTCTGCTGCTCAAGCAGCGGCTGAGTTTGCAGAACATGCAAGCCTAGCTGCCAGAGCTGTTGTAGAACTTTCAAGGCAATATTGTGTTGATGATGGTGGTTCATGCCACTTAGGTTTCAAGGATGAAAGGTTGGAACATGGGCAATCATTTCCTTGAGATGGTAATGGTAAATCTTCTTGTTGGTAGGCAGTATTGGAACATGAAATTTAAGGATGCTACCTATGCTGCTCAAGCAGCGGTTGAGTTTGGAGAACATGCAAGCCTAGCTGCCAGAGCTGTTGGAGAACTTTCAAGGCAATATTGTTTTGATGATGGTGGTTCATGCCACTTAGGTTTAAAGGATGAAAGGTTGGAAGATGGGCAAGCATTTCCTGGATATGGTATTGGTAATTTTTCTGTTGGCAAGAAGAATTGGAACATGAAATTTAAGGATGCTACCTATGCTGCTCAAACAACGGCTGCGTTTGCAGAACATGCAAGCCTAGCTGCCAGAGCTATTGTAGAACTTTCAAGGAAATATTGTGTTGATGATGGTGGTTCATGCCACTTAGGTTTCAAGG
This sequence comes from Nicotiana tomentosiformis, assembly GCF_000390325.3. Lineage (NCBI taxonomy): Eukaryota > Viridiplantae > Streptophyta > Magnoliopsida > Solanales > Solanaceae > Nicotiana > Nicotiana tomentosiformis. The sequence goes on from NW_027174591.1 coordinate 246,412, forward strand.
ATGAAAGGTTGGAACATGGGCAAGCATTTCCTGGAGATGGTAATGGTAATTTTTCTGTTGGCAAGCATAATTGGAACATGAAATTTAAGGATACTACCTCTGATGCTCAAGCAGTCGCTGAGTTTGTGGAACATGTAGGCCTAGCTGCCAGAGCTGTTGTAGAACTTTCAAGGCAATATTGTGTTGATGATGGTGGTTCATGCCACTTAGGTTTCAAGGATGAAAGGTTGGACCATGGGCAATCATTTCCTGGAGATGGTAATGGTAATTTTTCTGTTGGCAAGCAGAATTGGAACATGAAATTTAAGGATACTACCTCTGCTGCTCAAGCAGCGGCTGAGCTTGGAGAACATGCAAGCCGAGCTTCCAGAGCTGTTGGAGAACTTTCAATGCAATATTTTGATGATGCTGGCGGTTCATGCCACTTAGGTTTCAAGGATGAAAGGGTGGAACATGGGCAAGCATTTCCTGGAGATGGTAATGGTAATTTTTCTATTGGCAAGAATAATTGGAACATGAAATTTAAGGATACTACCTCTGATGCTCAAGTAGTGGCTGAGTTTGCAGAACATGCAGGCCTAGCTGCCAGAGCGGTTGTAGAACTTTCAAGGCAATATTGTGTTGATGATGGTGGTTCATGCCACTTAGGTTTCAAGGATGAAAGGTTGGACCATGGGCAATCATTTCCTGGAGATGGTAATGGTAATTTTTCTATTGGCAGGCAGAATTGGAACATGAAATTTGAGGATGCTACCTCTGCTGCTCAAGTAGCGACTGAGTTTGCAGAACAGGCAAGCCTAGCGGCCAGAACTATTGTAGAATTTTCAAGGCAATATTGTGTTGATGATGGTGGTTCATGCCACTTAGTTTTCAAGGATGAAAGATTGGAACATGTGCAATCATTTCCTTGAGATGGTAATGGTAAATCTTCTTGTTGGTAGGCAGTATTGGAACATGAAATTTAAGGATGCTACCTATGCTGCTCAAGCAGCAGTTGAGTTTGGAGAACATGCAAGCCTAGCTGCAAGAGCTGTTGGAGAACTTTCAAGGCAATATTGTTTTGATGATGGTGGTTCATGCCACTTAGGTTTAAAGGATGAAAGGTTGGAACATGGGCAAGCATTTCCTGGATATGGTATTGGTAATTTTTCTGTTGGCAAGAAGAATTAGAACATGAAATTTAAGGATGCTACCTCTGCTGCTCAAACAACGGCTGAGTTTGCAGAACATGCAAGCCTAGCTGCCAGAGCTGTTGTAGAACTTTCAAGTCAATATTGTGTGGATGATGGTGGTTCATGCCACTTAGGTTTCAAGGATGAAAGGTTGGAACATGGGCAATCATTTCCTTGAGATGGTAATGGTAAATCTTCTTGTTGGTAGGCAGTATTGGAACATGAAATTTAAGGATGCTACCTATGCTGCTCAAGCAGCGGTTGAGTTTGGAGAACATGCAAGCCTAGCTGCCAGAGCTGTTGGAGAACTTTCAAGGCAATATTGTTTTGATGATGGTGGTTCATGCCACTTAGGTTTAAAGGATGAAAGGTTGGAACATGGGCAAGCATTTCCTGGATATGGTATTGGTAATTTTTCTGTTGGCAAGAAGAATTGGAACATGAAATTTAAGGATGCTACCTCTGCTGCTCAAACTACGGCTGAGTTTGCAGAACATGCAAGCCTAGCTGCCAGAGCTGTTGTAGAACTTTCAAGGCAATATTGTGTTGATAATGGTGGTTCATGCCACTTAGGTTTCAAGGATGACAGGTTGGAACATGGGCAATCATTTCCTTGAGATGGTAAATTTTCTATTGGCAGGCAAAATTGGAACATGAAATATAAGGATGCTAACTCTTCTGCTCAAGCAGCGGCTGAGTTTTCAAAACTTCCAAGCCTAGCTGCCAGAGCTGTTGTAAAACTTTCAAGTCAATTTTGTGTTGATGATGGTGGTTCATGCCACTTAGGCTTCAAGGATGAAAGGTTGGAACATATGCAATAATTTTCTGGAGATGGTAATGGTAATTTTTCTGTTGGCAGGTAGAATTGGAACATGCAATTTAAAGATGCTACCTCTTCTACTCAAGCAGCGGCTGAGTTTGCAGAACATGCAAGCCTAGCTGCAAGAGCTGTTGTAGAACTTTCAAGGCAATATTGTGTTGATGATGGTTGGTCATGCCACTTTGGTTTCAAGGATAAAAGGTTGGAACATGGGCCATCATTTCCTGGAGATGGTAAAGTTTCTATTTGCAGGAAGAATTAAAACATGAAATTTAAGGATGCTACCTCTGCTGCTCAAGCAGCGGCTGAGTTTGCAAAACATCTAAGCCCAGCTGCTAGAGTTGTTGTAGAACTTTCAAGGCAATATTTTATTGATGATGGTGGTTCATGCCACTTAGGTTTCAAGGATGAAAGGTTGGAACATGGGCAATCATATTCTGGAGATGGTAAATTTTCTATTGGCAGGTAGAATTGGAACATAAAATTTAAGGATGCTACCTATGCTGCTCAAGTAGGGACTGAGTTTGCAGAACATGCAAGCCTAGCTGCCAGAGATGTTGTAGAACTTTCAAGGCCAAATTTTGTTGATGATGGTGGTTCATGCCACTTAGGTTTCAAGGATGAAAGGTTGGAACATGGGCAATCATTTCCTGGAGATGGTAATGGTAATTTTTCTGTTGGCAGACAGAATTGGAACATGAAATTTAAGGATGCTACCTCTGATGCTCAAGTAGCGACTGATTTTGCAGAAAAGGCAAGCCTAGTTGCCAGAGCTATTGTAGAACTTTTAAGGCAATAATGTGTTGATGATGGTGGTTCATGCCACTTAGTTTTTAAGGATGAAAGGACGGGACATGGGCAATCATTTCCTTGAGATGGTAATGGTAAATCTTATTGTTGGTAGGGAGTATTGGAACATGAAATTTAAGGATGCTACCTCTGATGCAAGCCTAGCTGCCAGAGCTGTTGGAGAACTTTCAAGGCAATATTGTTTTGATGATGGTGGTTCATGCCACTTAGGTTTAAAGGATGAAAGGTTGGAACATGGGCAAGCATTTCCTGGAGATGGTAATGATAATTTTTCTGTTGGCAAGAAGAATTGGAACATGAAATTTAAGGATGCTACCTCTGCTACTCAAACAACGGCTGAGTTTGTAGAACTTGCAAGCCTAGCTGCCAGAGCTGTTGTAGAACTTTCAAGACAATATTGTGTTGATGATGGTGGTTCATACCACTTAGGTTTCAAGGATGAAAGGTTGGAACATGGGCAATCATTTCCTTGAGATGGTAATGGTAAATCTTCTTGTTGGTAGGCAGTATTGGAACATGAAATTTAAGGATGCTACCTATGCTGCTCAAGCAGCGGTTGAGTTTGGAGAACATGCAAGCCTAGCTGCCAGAGCTGTTGGAGAACTTTCAAGGCAATATTGTTTTGATGATGGTGGTTCATGCCACTTAGGTTTAAAGGATGAAAGGTTGGAACATGGGCAAGCATTTCCTGGATATGGTATTGGTAATTTTTCTGTTGGCAAGAAGAATTGGAACATGAAATTTAAGGATGCTACCTCTGCTGCTCAAACTACGGCTGAGTTTGCAGAACATGCAAGCCTAGCTGCCAGAGCTGTTGTAGAACTTTCAAGGCAATATTGTGTTGATAATGGTGGTTCATGCCACTTAGGTTTCAAGGATGACAGGTTGGAACATGGGCAATCATTTCCTTGAGATGGTAAATTTTCTATTGGCAGGCAAAATTGGAACATGAAATTTAAGGATGCTAACTCTTCTGCTCAAGCAGCGGCTGAGTTTTCAAAACTTCAAAGCCTAGCTGCCAGAGCTGTTGTAAAACTTTCAAGTCAATTTTGTGTTGATGATGGTGGTTCATGCCACTTAGGCTTCAAGGATGAAAGGTTGGAACATATGCAATAATTTTCTGGAGATGGTAATGGTAATTTTTCTGTTGGCAGGTAGAATTGGAACATGCAATTTAAGGATGCTACCTCTTCTACTCAAGCAGCGGCTGAGTTTGCAGAACATGCAAGCCTAGCTGCAAGAGCTGTTGTAGAACTTTCAAGGCAATATTGTGTTGATGATGGTTGGTCATGCCACTTTGGTTTCAAGGATAAAAGGTTGGAATATGGGACATCATTTCCTAGAGATGGTAAAGTTTCTATTTGCAGGAAGAATTAAAACATGAAATTTAAGGATGCTACCTCTGCTGCTCAAGCAGCGGCTGAGTTTGCAAAACATCTAAGCCCAGCTGCTAGAGTTGTTGTAGAACTTTCAAGGCAATATTTTATTGATGATGGTGGTTCATGCCACTTAGGTTTCAAGGATGAAAGGTTGGAACATGGGCAATCATATTCTGGAGATGGTAAATTTTCTATTGGCAGGTAGAATTGGAACATAAAATTTAAGGATGCTACCTATGCTGCTCAAGTAGGGACTGAGTTTGCAGAACATGCAAGCCTAGCTGCCAGAGATGTTGTAGAACTTTCAAGGCCAAATTTTGTTGATGATGGTGGTTCATGCCACTTAGGTTTCAAGGATGAAAGGTTGGAACATGGGCAATCATTTCCTGGAGATGGTAATGGTAATTTTTCTGTTGGCAGACAGAATTGGAACATGAAATTTAAGGATGCTACCTCTGATGCTCAAGTAGCGACTGATTTTGCAGAAAAGGCAAGCCTAGTTGCCAGAGCTATTGTAGAACTTTTAAGGCAATAATGTGTTGATGATGGTGGTTCATGCCACTTAGTTTTTAAGGATGAAAGGACGGGACATGGGCAATCATTTCCTTGAGATGGTAATGGTAAATCTTATTGTTGGTAGGGAGTATTGGAACATGAAATTTAAGGATGCTACCTCTGATGCAAGCCTAGCTGCCAGAGCTGTTGGAGAACTTTCAAGGCAACATTGTTTTGATGATGGTGGTTCATGCCACTTAGGTTTAAAGGATGAAAGGTTGGAACATGGGCAAGCATTTCCTGGAGATGGTAATGATAATTTTTCTGTTGGCAAGAAGAATTGGAACATGAAATTTAAGGATGCTACCTCTGCTACTCAAACAACGGCTGAGTTTGTAGAACTTGCAAGCCTAGCTGCCAGAGCTGTTGTAGAACTTTCAAGACAATATTGTGTTGATGATGGTGGTTCATACCACTTAGGTTTCAAGGATGAAAGGTTGGAACATGGGCAATCATTTCCTTCAGATGGTAATGGTAAATCTTCTGGTTGGTAGGCAGTATTGGAACATGAAATTTAAGGATGCTACCTATACTGCTCAAGCAGCGGTTGAGTTTGGAGAACATGCAAGCCTAGCTGCCAGAGCTGTTGGAGAACTTTCAAGGCAATATTGTTTTGATGATGGTGGTTCATGCCACTTAGGTTTAAAGGATGAAAGGTTGGAACATGTGCAAGCATTTTCTGGATATGGTATTAGTAATTTTTCTGTTGGCAAGAAGATTTGGAACATGAAATTTAAGGATGCTACCTCTGCTGCTCAAACAACGGCAGAGTTTGCAGAACATGCAACCCTAGCTGCCAGAGCTGTTGTAGAACTTTCAAGGCAATATTGTGTTGATGATGGTGGTTCATGCCACTTAGGTTTCAAGGATGAAAGGTTGGAACATGGGCAATCATTTCCTTGAGATGGTAATGGTAAATCTTATTGTTGGTAGGGAGTATTGGAACATGAAATTTAAGGATGCTACCTGTGCTGCTCAAGCAGCGGTTGAGTTTGGAGAACATGCAAGCCTAGCTGCCAGAGCTGTTGGAGAACTTTCAAGGCAATATTGTTTTGATGATGGTGGTTCATGCCACTTAGTTTAAATGATGAAAGGTTGGAACATGGGCAATCATTTTCTGGATATGGTATTGGTAATTTTTCTGTTGGCAAGAAGAATTGGAACATGAAATTTAAGGATGCTACCTCTGCTGCTCAAACAACGGCTGAGTTTTCAGAACATGCAAGCCTAGCTGCCAGAGGTGTTATAGAACTTTCAAGGCAATATTGTGTAGATGATGGTGGTTCATGCCACTTAGGTTTCAAGGATGAAAGGTTTGATAATGGGCAAGCATTTCCTGGAGATGGTAATGGTAATTATTCTGTTGGCAAGCAGAATTGGAACATGAAATTTAAGGATACAACCTCTGCTGCTCAAGCAGCGGCTAAGTTTGCAGAACATGCAAGCATAGATGCCAGAGCTGTTATAGAACTTTCAAGGCAATATTGTGTTGATGATGGTAGTTCATGCCACTTTGGTTTCAAGGATGAAAGGTTGGAACATGGGCAATCATTTCCTGGAGATGGTTATGGTAATTTTTCTGTTGGCAGGCAGAATTGGAACATAAAATTTAAGGATGCTACCTCTGCTGCTCAAGTAGCAACTGAGTTTGTAGAACATGCAAGCCTAACTACCAGAGCTGTTGTAGAACTTTAAATGCAATATTTTGTTGATGACGGTGGTTCATGCCACTTAGGTTTCAAGGATGAAAGGTTGGAACATAGGCAATCATTTCCTGGAGATGGTAATGGTAATTCTTCTATTGGCAGGCAGAATTGGAACATGAAATTTAAGGATGCTACCTAGGCTGCTCAAGCAGCGACTGATTTTGCAGAACAGGCAAGCCTAGCTGCCAGAGCTGTTGTAGAACTTTTAAGGCAATATTGTGTTGATGATGGTGGTTCATGCCACTTAGTTTTTAAGGATGAAAGGTTGGAACATGGGCAATAATTTCCTTGAGATGGTAATGGTAATTTTTCTGTTCGCAGGCAGTATTGGAACATGAAATTTAAGGATGCTACCTCTGCTGCTCAAGTAGCGGATAAGTTTGGAGAACAGGCAAGCCTAGCTGCGAGAGCTGTTGGAGAACTTTCAAGGCAATATTGTTTTGATGATGGTGGTTCATGCCACTTAGGTTTAAAGGAAGAAAGGTTGGAACATGGGCAAGCATTTCCTGGAGATGGTATTGGTAATTTTTCTGTTGGCAGGCAGAATTGGAACATGAAATTTAAGGATGCTACCTCTGCTGCTGAAACAACGGCTGAGTTTGCAGAATATGCAAGCCTAGCTGCCAGAGCTGTTGTAGAACTTTCAAGGCAATATTGTGTTGATGATGGTGGTTCATGCCACTTAGTTTTTAAGGATGAAAGGTTGGAACATGGGCAATCATTTCCTTGAGATGGTAATGGTAAATCTTCTTGTTCGCAGGCAGTATTGGAACATGAAATTTAAGGATGCTACCTATGCTGCTCAAGCAGCGGATGAGTTTGGAGAACATGCAAGCCTAGCTGCTAGAGCTGTTGGAGAACTTTCAAGGCAATATTGTTTTGATGATGGTGGTTCATGCCACTTAGGTTTAAAGGATTAAAGGTTGGAACATGGGCAAGCATTTCCTGGAGATGGTAATGGTAATTTTTCTGTTGGCAAGAAGAATTGGAACATGAAATTTAAGGATGCTATCTCTGCTACTCAAACAACGGCTGAGTTTGCAGAACATGCAAGTCTAGCTGCCAGAGCTGTTGTAGAACTTTCATGACAATATTGTGTTGATGATGGTGGTTCATGCCACTTAGGTTTCAAGGATGTAAGGTTGGAACATGGGCAATCATTTCCTTGAGATGGTAATGGTAAATCTTCTTGTTGGTAGGCAGTATTGGAACATGAAATTTAAGGATGCTACCTATGCCGCTCAAGCAGCAGTTGAGTTTGGAGAACATGCAAGCCTAGCTGCCAGAGCTGTTGGAGAACTTTCAAGGCAATATTGTTTTGATGATGGTGGTTCGTGCCACTTAGGTTTAAAGGATGAAAGGTTGGAACATGGGCAAGCATTTTCTGGATATAGTATTGGTAATTTTTCTGTTGGCAAGAAGAATTGGAACATGAAATTTAAGGATGCTACCTCTGCTGCCCAAACAACGGCTGAGTTTGCAGAACATGCAAGCCTAGCTGCCAGAGCTATTGTAGAACTTTCAAGGCAATATTGTGTTGATGATGGTGGTTTATGCCACTTAGGTTTCAAGGATGAAAGGTTGGAACATGGGCAATCATTTCCTTGAGATGGTAATGGTAAATCTTATTGTTGGTAGGGAGTATTGGAACATGAAATTTAAGGATGCTACCTATGCTGCTCAAGCAGCGGTTGAGTTTGGAGAACATGCAAGCCTAGCTGCCAGAGCTCTTGGAGAACTTTCAAGGCAATATTGTGTTGACGATGGTGGTTCATGCCACTTAGGTTTCAAGGATGAAAGGTTTGAACATGGGAAAGCATTTCCTGGAGATGGTAATGGTAATTTTTCTTTTGGCAAGCAGAATTGGAACATGAAATTGAAGGATACTACCTCTGCTGCTCAAGCAGCGGCTGAGTTTGGAGAACATGCAAGCCTAGCTTCCAGACCTGTTGGTGAACTTTCAACGCAATATTTTGATGATGATGGCGGTTCATGCCACTTAGGTTTCAAGGATGAAAGGGTGGAACATGGGCAAGCATTTCCTGGAGATGGTAATGGTAATTGTTTTGTTGGCAAGCATAATTGGAACATGAAATTTAAGGATACTACCTCTGATGCTCAAGTAGTGGCTGAGTTTGCAGAACATGCAAGCCTAGCTGCCAGAGCTGTTGTAGAACTTTCAAGGCAATATTGTGTTGATGATGGTTGTTCATGCCACTTAGGTTTCAAGGATGAAAGGTTGGACCATGGGCAATCATTTCCTGGAGATGGTAATGGTAATTTTTCTATTGGCAGGCAGAATTGGAACATGAAATTTGAGGATGCTACCTCTGCTGCTCAAGTAGCGACTGAGTTTGCAGAACAGGCAAGCCTAGCGGCCAGAACTGTTGTAGAATTTTCAAGGCAATATTGTGTTGATGATGGTGGTTCATGCCACTTAGTTTTCAAGGATGAAAGATTGGAACATGGGCAATCATTTCCTTGAGATGGTAATGGTAAATCTTCTTGTTGGTAGGCAGTATTGGACCATGAAATTTAAGGATACTACCTATGCTGCTCAAGCAGCGGTTGAGTTTGGAGAACATGCAAGCCTAGCTGCCAGAGCTGTTGGAGAACTTTCAAGGCAATATTGTTTTGATGATGGTGGTTCATGCCACTTAGGTTTAAAGGATGAAAGGTTGGAACATGGGCAAGCATTTCCTGGGTATGGTATTGGTAATTTTTCTGTTGGCAAGAAGAATTGGAACATGAAATTTAAGGATGCTACCTCTGCTGCTCAAACAACGGCTGAGTTTGCAGAACATTCAAGCCTAGCTGCCAGAGCTGTTGTAGAACTTTCAAGGCAATATTGTGTTGATGATGGTGGTTCATGCCACTTAGGTTTCAAGGATGAAAGGTTGGAACATGGGCAATCATTTCCTTGAGATGGTAATGGTTAATCTTCTTGTTGGTAGGCAGTATTGGAACATGAAATTTAAGGATGCTACCTATGCTGCTCAAGCAGCGGTTGAGTTTGGAGAACATGCAAGCCTAGCTGCCAGAGCTGTTGGAGAACTTTCAAGGCAATATTGTTTTGGTGATGGTGGTTCATGCCACTTAGGTTTAAAGGATGAAAGGTTGGAACATGGGCAAGCATTTCCTGGATATGGTATTGGTAATTTTTCTGTTGGCAAGAAGAATTGGAACATGAAATTTAAGGATGCTACCTCTGTTGCTCAAACTACGGCTGAGTTTGCAGAACATGCAAGCCTAGCTGCTAGAGCTGTTGTAGAACTTTCAAGGCAATATTGTGTTGATGATGGTGGTTCATGCCACTTAGGTTTCAAGGATGAAAGTTTGGAACATGGGCAATCATTTCCTTGAGATGGTAATGGTAAATCTTCTTGTTGGTAGGCAGTATTGGAACATGAAATTTAAGGATGCTACCTATGCTGCTCAAGCAGCGGTTGAGTTTGGAGAACAAGCAACCCTAGCTGCCAGAGCTGTTGGAGAACTTTCAAGGCAATATTGTTTTGATGATGGTGGTTCATGCCACTTAGGTTTAAAGGATGAAAGGTTGGAACGTGGGCAAGCATTTCCTGGATATGGTATTGGTAATTTTTCTGTTGGTAAGAAGAATTGGAACATGGAATTTAAGGATGCTACCTCTGCTGCTCAAACAACGGCTGAGTTTGCAGAACATGCAAGCCTAGCTGCCAGAGCTGTTGTAGAACTTTCAAGGCAATATTGTGTTGATGGTGGTGGTTCATGCCACTTAGGTTTCAAGGATGAAAGGTTGGAACATGGGCAATCATTTCCTTGAGATAGTAATGGTAAATCTTCTTGTTGGTAGGCAGTATTGGAACATGAAATTTAAGGATGCTACCTATGCTGCTCAAGCAGCGGCTGAGTTTGGAGAACATGCAAGCCTAGCTGCCAGAGCTGTTGGAGAACATTCAAGGCAATATTGTGTTGATGATGGTGGTTCATGCCACTTAGGTTTCAAGGATGAAAGGTTGGACCATGGGCAATCATTTCCTTGATATGGTAATGGTAATTTTTCTATTGGTAGGCAGTATTGGAACATGAAATTTAAGGATGCTACCTCTGTTGCTCAAACAGCGGATGAGTTTGGAGATCATGCAAGCCTAGCTGCCAGAGCTGTTGGAGAACTTTCAAGGAAATATTGTGTTGATGATGGTGGTTCATGCCACTTAGGTTTCAAGGACGAAAGGTTGGAACATGGGCAATCATTTCCTATAGATTGTAATGGTAATTTTTCTGTTGGCAGGCAGTATTGGAACATGAAATTTAAGGATGCTACCTCTGCTGCACAAGCAGCGGTTGAGTTTGGAGAACATGCAAGCCTAGCTGCCAGAGCTGTTGGAGAACTTTCAAGGCAATATTGTGTTGATGATAGTGGTTTATGCCACTTAGTTTTCAAGGTTGAAAGGTTGGAACATGGGCAATCATTTCCTTGAGATGGTAATGGTAATTTTTCTGTTGGTAGGTAGTATTGGAACATGAAATTTAAGGATGCTACCTCTGCTGCATAAGCAGCGGCTGAGTTTGGAGAACATGCAAGCCTAGCTGCCAGAGCTGTTGGAGAACTTTCAAGGCAATATTATGTTGATTAGGGTGGTTCATGCCACTTAGGTTTCAAGGATGAAAGGTTGGAACATGGTCAAGCATTTCCTGGAGATTGTTATGGTAATTTTTCTGTTGGCAAGAAGAATTGGAACATGAAATTTAAGGATGCTACCTCTGCTGCTCAAGCAGCGGCTGAGTTTGCAGAACATGCAAGCCTAGCTGCCAGAGCTGTTGTAGAACTTTCAAGGCAATATTTTGTTGATGATGGAGGTGCATGCCACTTAGGTTTCAAGGATGAAAGGTATGAACATGGGCAATCATTTCCTTGAGATGGTAATGGTAATTTTTCTATTGGCAGGCAGAATTGGAACATGAAATTTGAGGATGCTACCTCTGCTGCTCAAGTAGCGACTGAGTTTGCAGAACAGGCAAGCCTAGCGGCCAGAACTGTTGTAGAATTTTCAAGGCAATATTGTGTTGATGATGGTGGTTCATGCCACTTAGTTTTCAAGGATGAAAGATTGGAACATGGGCAATCATTTCCTTGAGATGGTAATGGTAAATCTTCTTGTTGGTAGGCAGTATTGGAACATGAAATTTAAGGATGCTACCTATGCTGCTCAAGCAGCGGTTGAGTTTGGAGAACATGCAAGCCTAGCTGCCAGAGCTGCTGGAGAACTTTCAAGGCAACATTGTTTTGATGATGGTGGTTCATGCCACTTAGGTTTAAAGGATGAAAGGTTGGAACATGGGATGGTGGTTCATGCCACTTAGGTTTCAAGGATGAAAGGTTGGAACATGGGAAAGCATTTCCTGGAGATGGTAATGGTAATTTTTCTGTTAGCAAGCAGAATTGGAACGTGAAATTTAAGGATGCTACCTTTACTCCCAAGCAGCGACTAGTTTTGCAGAACGTGCAAGCCTAGCTGCCAGAGCTGTTGTTTAACTTTCAAGGCAATATTGTGTTGATGATGGTGGTTCATGCCACTTAGGTTTCAAGGATGAAAGGTTGGAATATGAGAAAGAATTTCCTGGAGATGGTAATGGTAATTTTTCTATTGGCAGGCAGAATTGGAACAAGAAATTTAAGGATGCTACCTCTGCTACTCAAGCAGCGGCTGATTTTGCAGAACATGCAAGCCTAGCTGCCAGAGCTATTGTAGAACTTTTAAGGAAATATTGTGTTGATGATGGTGGTTCTTACCACTTAGGTTTCAAGGATAAAAGGTTGGAACATGGGCAATCATTTCCTTGAGATAGTAATGGTAATTTTTCTGTTGGCAGGCAGTATTGGAACATGAAATTTAAGGATGCTACCTCTACTGCACAAACAGCGGCTGAGTTTGGAGAACATGCAAGCCTAGCTGCTAGAGCTGTTGGAGTACTTTCAAGGCAATATTGTGTTGATGATGGTGGTTCATGCCACTTAGGTTTCAAGGATGAAAGGTTGGAACATGGGAAAGCATTTCCTGGAGATGGTAATGGTAATTTTTCTGTTAGCAAGCAGAATTGGAACGTGAAATTTAAGGATGCTACCTTTACTGCCCAAGCAGCGACTAGTTTTGCAGAACGTGCAAGCCTAGCTGCCAGAGCTGTTGTTTAACTTTCAAGGCAATATTGTGTTGATGATGGTGGTTCATGCCACTTAGGTTTCAAGGATGAAAGGTTGGAACATGAGAAAGAATTTCCTGGAGATGGTAATGGTAATTTTTCTATTGGCAGGAAGAATTGGAACAAGAAATTTAAGGATGCTACCTCTGCTACTCAAGCAGCGGCTGATTTTGCAGAACATGCAAGCCTAGCTGCCAGAGCTATTGTAGAACTTTTAAGGAAATATTGTGTTGATGATGGTGGTTCTTACCACTTAGGTTTCAAGGATAAAAGGTTGGAACATGGGCAATCATTTCCTTGAGATAGTAATGGTAATTTTTCTGTTGGCAAGCAGAATTAGAACATGAAATTTAAGGATTCTACCTCTACTGCCCAAGCAGCGATTAGTTTTGCAGAACGTGCAAGCCTAACTGCCCGAGCTGTTGTGGAACTTTCAAGGCAATATTGTGTTGATGATGGTGGTTCATGCCACTTAGGTTTCAAGGATGAAAAGTTGGAACATGGGCAATCATTTCCTGGAGATGGTAATGGTAATTTTTCTATTGGCAGGCAGAATTGGAACAAGAAATTTAAGGATGCTACCTCTGCTAATCAAGCAGCGGCTTATTTTGCAGAACATGCAAGCCTAGCTGCCAGAGCTATTGTAGAACTTTCAAGGAAATATTGTGTTGATGATGGTGGTTCTTGCCACTTAGGTTTCAAGGATAAAAGGTTGGAACATGGGCAATCATTTCCTTGAGATAGTAAAGGTAATTTTTCTGTTGGCAGGCAGAATTGGAACATGAAATTTAAGGATGTTTCCTCTGCTGCTCAAGCAGCGGCTGAGTTTGCAAAACATCCAAGCCTAGCTGCCAGAGCTGTTGTAGAACTTTCAAGGCAATATTTTGTTGATGATGGTTGTTCATGCCACTTAGGTTTCAAGGATGAAAGGTTGGAACATGGGAAAGCATTTCCTTGAGATGGTATTGTTAATTTTTTTGTTGTCAGGCAGTATTGGAACATGAAATATAAGGATGCTACCTATGCTGCTCAAGCAGCGGCTGAGTTTGGAGAACATGCAAGCCTAGCTGCTAGAGCTGTTGGAGTACTTTCAAGGCAATATTGTGTTGATGATGGTGGTTCATGCCACTTAGGTTTCAAGGATGAAAGGTTGGAACATGGGAAAGCATTTCCTGGAGATGGTAATGGTAATTTTTCTGTTAGCAAGCAGAATTGGAACGTGAAATTTAAGGATGCTACCTTTACTGCCCAAGCAGCGACTAGTTTTGCAGAACATGCAAGCCTAGCTGCCAGAGCTGTTGTGGAACTTTCAAGGCAATATTGTGTTGATGATGGTGGTTCATGCCACTTAGGTTTCAAGGATGAAAGGTTGGAACATGAGAAAGAATTTCCTGGAGATGGTAATGGTAATTTTTCTGTTGGTAGGCAGAATTGGAACATTAAATTTAAGGATGCTACCTCTGCTGCTCAAGCAGCGGCTGAGTTTGCAGAACATGTAAGCCTAGCTGCCAGAGTTGTTGTAGAACTTTCAAGGCAATATTGTGTTGATGATGGTGGTTCATGCCACTTAGGTTTCAAGGATGAAAGGTTGGAACATGGGAAAGCATTTCCTGGAGATGGTAATGGTAATTTCTTTGTTGGCAAGCAGAATTGGAACATGAAATTTAAGGATGCTACGTCTACTGCCCAAGCAGCGGTTAGTTTTGTAGAACGTGCAAACCTAACTGCCAGAGCTGTTGTGGAACTTTCAAGGCAATATTGTGTTGATGATGGTGGTTCATGCCACTTAGGTTTCAAGGATGAAAAGTTGGAACATGGGCAATCATTTCCTTGAGATAGTAATGGTAATTTTTCTGTTGGCAGGCAGTATTGGAACATGAAATTTAAGGATGCTACCTCTACTGCACAAACAGCGGCTGAGTTTGGAGAACATGCAAGCCTAGCTGCCAGAGCTGTTAGAGAACTTTCAAGGCAATATTGTGTTGATGATGGTGGTTCATGCCACTTAGTTTTCAAGTATGAAAGGTTGGAACATGGGCAAGCATTTCCTGGAGATGGTTATGGTAATTTTTCTGTTGGCAAGAAGAATTGGAACATGAAATTTAAGGATACTACCTCTGCTGCTCAAGCAGCGACTGAGTTTGCAGAACATGCAAGCCTAGCTGCCAGAGCTGTTGTAGAACTTTCAAGGCAATATTATGTTGATGATGATGGTTCATGCCACTTAGGTTTCAAGGATGAAAGGTTGGAACATGGGCAATCATTTCCTGGAGATAGTAATGGTAATTTTTCTGTTGGCAGGTAGAATTGGAACATGCAATTTAAGGATGCTAACTCTGCTACTCAAGCAGCGGCTGAGTTTGCAAAACATCCAAGCCTAGCTGCAAGAGCTGTTGTAGAACTTTCAAGGCAATATTGTGTTGATGATGGTGGTCCATGCCACTTAGGTTTCAAGGATGAAAGGTTGGAACATGGGAAAGCATTTTCTGGAGATGGTAATGGTAATTTTTCTGTTGGCAAGCAGAATTAGAACATGAAATTTAAGGATTCTACCTCTACTGCCCAAGCAGCGGTTAGTTTTGCAGAACGTGCAAGCCTAACCGCCAGAGCTGTTGTGGAACTTTCAAGGCAATATTGTGTTGATGATGGTGGTTCATGCCACTTAGGTTTCAAGGATGAAAAGTTGGAACATGGGCAATCATTTCCTAGAGATGGTAATGGTAATTTTTCTGTTGGCAGGCAGAATTGGAACAAGAAATTTAAGGATTCTACCTCTGCTACTCAAGCAGCGGCTAATTTTGCAGAACATGCAAGCCTAGCTGCTAGAGCTATTGTAGAACTTTCAAGGAAATATTGTGTTGATGATGGTGGTTCTTGCCACTTAGGTTTCAAGGATAAAAGGTTGGAACATGGGCAATCATTTCCTTGAGATAGTAATGATAATTTTTCTGTTGGCAGGCAGAATTGGAACATGAAATTTAAGGATGTTACCTCTGCTGCTCAAGCAGCGGCTGAGTTTGCAAAACATCCAAGCCTAGCTGCCAGAGCTGTTGTAGAACTTTCAAGGCAATATTTTGTTGATGATGGTGGTTCATGCCACTTAGGTTTCAAGGATGAAAGGTTGGAACATGGGAAAGCATTTCCTTGAGATGGTATTGTTAATTTTTTTATTGTCAGGCAGTATTGGAACATGAAATATAAGGATGCTACCTATGCTGCTCAAGCAGCGGCTGAGTTTGGAGAACATGCAAGCCTAGCTGCTAGAGCTGTTGGAGTACTTTCAAGGCAATATTGTGTTGATGATGGTGGTTCATGCCACTTAGGTTTCAAGGATGAAAGGTTGGAACATGGGAAAGCATTTCCTGGAGATGGTAATGGTAATTTTTCTGTTAGCAAGCAGAATTGGAACGTGAAATTTAAGGATGCTACCTCTATTGCCCAAGCAGCGAATAGTTTTGCAGAACGTGCAAGTCTAGCTGCCAGAGCTATTGTGGAACTTTCAAGGCAATATTGTGTTGATGATGGTGGTTCATGCCACTTAGGTTTCAAGGATGAAAGGTTGGAACATGAGAAAGAATTTCTTGGAGATGGTAATGGTAATTTTTCTGTTGGTAGGCAGAATTGGAACATTAAAATTAAGGATGCTACCTCTGCTGCTCAAGCAGCGGCTGAGTTTGCAGAACATGTAAGCCTAGCTGCCAGAGTTGTTGTAGAACTTTCAAGGCAATATTGTGTTGATGATGGTGGTTCGTGCCACTTAGGTTTCAAGGATGAAAGGTTGGAACATGGGAAAGCATTTCCTGGAGATGGTAATGGTAATTTTTTTGTTGGCAAGCAGAATTGGAACATGAAATTTAAGGACGCTACGTCTACTGCCCAAGCAGCGGTTAGTTTTGCAGAACGTGCAAGCCTAACTGCCAGAGCTGTTGTGGAACTTTCAAGGCAATATTGTGTTGATGATGGTGGTTCATGCCACTTAGGTTTCAAGGATGAAAAGTTGGAACATGGGCAATCATTTCCTTGAGATAGTAATGGTAATTTTTCTGTTGGCAGGCAGTATTGGAACATGAAATTTAAGGATGCTACCTCTACTGCACAAACAGCGGCTGAGTTTGGAGAACATGCAAGCCTAGCTGCCAGAGCTGTTGGAGAACTTTCAAGGCAATATTGTGTTGATGATGGTGGTTCATGCCACTTAGTTTTCAAGGATGAAAGGTTGGAACATGGGCAAGCATTTCCTGGAGATGGTTATGGTAATTTTTCTGTTGGCAAGAAGAATTGGAACATGAAATTTAAGGATACTACCTCTGCTGCTCAAGCAGCGACTGAGTTTGCAGAACATGCAAGCCTAGCTGCCAGAGCTGTTGTAGAACTTTCAAGGCAATATTGTGTTGATGATGGTGGTTCATGCCACTTAGGTTTCAAGGATGAAAGGTTGGAACATGGGCAATCATTTCCTGGAGATAGTAATGGTAATTTTTCTGTTGGCAGGTAGAATTGGAACATGCAATTTAAGGATGCAACCTCTGCTACTCAAGCAGCGGCTAAGTTTGCAAAACATCCAAGCCTAGCTGCAAGAGCTGTTGTAGAACTTTCAAGGCAATATTGTGTTGATGATGGTGGTTCATGCCACTTAGGTTTCAAGGATGAAAGGTTGGAACATGGGAAAGCATTTTCTGGAGATGATAATGGTAATTTTTCTGTTGTCAAGCAGAATTAGAACATGAAATTTAAGGATTCTACCTCTACTGCCCAAGCAGTGGTTAGTTTTGCAGAACGTGCAAGCCTAACTGCCAGAGCTGTTGTGGAACTTTCAAGGCAATATTGTGTTGATGATGGTGGTTCATGCCACTTAGGTTTCAAGGATGAAAAGTTGGAACATGGGCAATCATTTCCTGGAGATGGTAATGGTAATTTTTCTGTTGGCAGGCAGAATTAGAACAAGAAATTTAAGGATGCTACCTCTGCTACTCAAGCAGCGGCTGATTTTGCAGAACATGCAAGCCTAGCTGCCAGAGCTATTGTAGAACTTTCAAGGAAATATTGTGTTGATGATGGTGGTTCTTGCCACTTAGGTTTCAAGGATAAAAGGTTGGAACATGGGCAATCATTTCCTTGATATAGTAATGGTAATTTTTCTGTTGGCAGGCAGAATTGGAACATGAAATTTAAGGATGTTACCTCTGCTGCTCAAGCAGCGGCTGAGTTTGCAAAACATACAAGCCTAGCTGCCAGAGCTGTTGTAGAACTTTCAAGGCAATATTTTGTTGATGATGGTGGTTCATGCCACTTAGGTTTCAAGGATGAAAGGTTGGAACATGGGCAATCATTTCCTGGAGATGGTAATGGTAATTTTTCTGTTGGCAGGTAGAATTAGAACATGAAATTTAAGGTACTACCTCTACTACCCAAGCAGCGGTTAGTTTTGCAGAACGTGCAAGCCTAACTGCCAGAGCTGTTGTGGAACTTTCAAGGCAATATTGTGTTGATGATGGTGGTTCATGCCACTTAGGTTTCAAGGATGAAAAGTTGGAACATGGGCAATCATTTCCTGGAGATGGTAATGGTAATTTTTCTGTTGGCAGGCAGAATTGGAACATTAAATTTAAGGATGCTACCTCTGCGGCTCAAGTAGCGACTGGGTTTGCAGAACATGCAAGGCTAGCTACCAGAGTTGTTGTAGAACTTTCAAGGCAATATTGTGTTGATGATGGTGGTTCATGCCACTTAATTTTCAAGGAAGAAAGGTTGGAACATGGGCAATCATTTCCTTGAGATAGTAATGGTAATTTTTCTGTTGGCAGGCAGAATTGAAACATGAAATTTAAGGATGCTACCTCTGCTGCTCAAGTAGCGACTAAGTTTGTAGAACATGCAAGCCTAGCTACCAGAGCTGTTGTAGTACTTTCAAGGCAATATTGTGTTGATGGTGGTGGTTCATGCCACTTATGTTTCAATGATGAAAGGTTGGAACATGGGCAATCATTTCCTTGAGATAGTAATGGTAATTTTTCTGTTGGCAGGCAGTATTGGAACATGAAATTTAAGGATGCTACCTCTACTGCACAAACAGCGGCTGAGTTTGGAGAACATGCAAGCCTAGCTGCCAGAGCTGTTGGAGAACTTTCAAGGCAATATTGTGTTGATGATGGTGGTTCATGCCACTTAGTTTTCAAGGATGAAAGGTTGGAACATGGGCAAGCATTTCCTGGAGATGGTTATGGTAATTTTTCTGTTGGCAAGAAGAATTGGAACATGAAATTTAAGGATACTACCTCTGCTGCTCAAGCAGCGACTGAGTTTGCAGAACATGCAAGCCTAGCTGCCAGAGCTGTTGTAGAACTTTCAAGGCAATATTGTGTTGATGATGGTGGTTCATGCCACTTAGGTTTCAAGGATGAAAGGTTGGAACATGGGAAAGCATTTTCTGGAGATGATAATGGTAATTTTTCTGTTGGCAAGAAGAATTAGAACATGAAATTTAAGGATTCTACCTCTACTGCCCAAGCAGCGGTTAGTTTTGCAGAACGTGCAAGCCTAACTACCAGAGCTGTTGTGGAACTTTCAAGGCAATATTATGTTGATGATGGTGGTTCATGCCACTTAGGTTTCAAGGATGAAAAGTTGGAACGTGGGCAATCATTTCCTGGAGATGGTAATGGTAATTTTTCTGTTGGCAGGCAGAATTGGAACAAGAAATTTAAGGATGCTACCTCTGCTACTCAAGCAGCGGCTGATTTTGCAGAACATGCAAGCCTAGCTGCCAGAGATATTGTAGAACTTTCAAGGAAATATTGTGTTGATGATGGTGGTTCTTGCCACTTAGGTTTCAAGGATAAAAGGTTGGAACATGGGCAATCATTTCCTGGAGATGGTAATGGTAATTTTTCTGTTGGCAGGTAGAATTAGAACATGAAATTTAAGGATGCTACCTCTGCTACTCAAGCAACGGCTAAGTTTGCAGAACATGCAAGCCTAGCTGCCAGAGCTATTGTAGAACTTTCAAGGCAATATTGTGTTGATGATGATGGTTCATGCCACTTAGGTTTCAAGGATGAAAGGTTGGAACATGGGCAATCATTTCCTGGAGATAGTAATGGTAATTTTTCTGTTGGCAGGTAGAATTGGAACATGCAATTTAAGGATGCTAACTCTGCTACTCAAGCAGCGGCTGAGTTTGCAAAACATCCAAGCCTAGCTGCAAGAGCTGTTGTAGAACTTTCAAGGCAATATTGTGTTGATGATGGTGGTCCATGCCACTTAGGTTTCAAGGATGAAAGGTTGGAACATGGGAAAGCATTTTCTGGAGATGGTAATGGTAATTTTTCTGTTGGCAAGCAGAATTAGAACATGAAATTTAAGGATTCTACCTCTACTGCCCAAGCAGCGGTTAGTTTTGCAGAACGTGCAAGCCTAACCGCCAGAGCTGTTGTGGAACTTTCAAGGCAATATTGTGTTGATGATGGTGGTTCATGCCACTTAGGTTTCAAGGATGAAAAGTTGGAACATGGGCAATCATTTCCTAGAGATGGTAATGGTAATTTTTCTGTTGGCAGGCAGAATTGGAACAAGAAATTTAAGGATTCTACCTCTGCTACTCAAGCAGCGGCTAATTTTGCAGAACATGCAAGCCTAGCTGCTAGAGCTATTGTAGAACTTTCAAGGAAATATTGTGTTGATGATGGTGGTTCTTGCCACTTAGGTTTCAAGGATAAAAGGTTGGAACATGGGCAATCATTTCCTTGAGATAGTAATGATAATTTTTCTGTTGGCAGGCAGAATTGGAACATGAAATTTAAGGATGTTACCTCTGCTGCTCAAGCAGCGGCTGAGTTTGCAAAACATCCAAGCCTAGCTGCCAGAGCTGTTGTAGAACTTTCAAGGCAATATTTTGTTGATGATGGTGGTTCATGCCACTTAGGTTTCAAGGATGAAAGGTTGGAACATGGGAAAGCATTTCCTTGAGATGGTATTGTTAATTTTTTTATTGTCAGGCAGTATTGGAACATGAAATATAAGGATGCTACCTATGCTGCTCAAGCAGCGGCTGAGTTTGGAGAACATGCAAGCCTAGCTGCTAGAGCTGTTGGAGTACTTTCAAGGCAATATTGTGTTGATGATGGTGGTTCATGCCACTTAGGTTTCAAGGATGAAAGGTTGGAACATGGGAAAGCATTTCCTGGAGATGGTAATGGTAATTTTTCTGTTAGCAAGCAGAATTGGAACGTGAAATTTAAGGATGCTACCTCTATTGCCCAAGCAGCGAATAGTTTTGCAGAACGTGCAAGTCTAGCTGCCAGAGCTATTGTGGAACTTTCAAGGCAATATTGTGTTGATGATGGTGGTTCATGCCACTTAGGTTTCAAGGATGAAAGGTTGGAACATGAGAAAGAATTTCTTGGAGATGGTAATGGTAATTTTTCTGTTGGTAGGCAGAATTGGAACATTAAAATTAAGGATGCTACCTCTGCTGCTCAAGCAGCGGCTGAGTTTGCAGAACATGTAAGCCTAGCTGCCAGAGTTGTTGTAGAACTTTCAAGGCAATATTGTGTTGATGATGGTGGTTCGTGCCACTTAGGTTTCAAGGATGAAAGGTTGGAACATGGGAAAGCATTTCCTGGAGATGGTAATGGTAATTTTTTTGTTGGCAAGCAGAATTGGAACATGAAATTTAAGGACGCTACGTCTACTGCCCAAGCAGCGGTTAGTTTTGCAGAACGTGCAAGCCTAACTGCCAGAGCTGTTGTGGAACTTTCAAGGCAATATTGTGTTGATGATGGTGGTTCATGCCACTTAGGTTTCAAGGATGAAAAGTTGGAACATGGGCAATCATTTCCTTGAGATAGTAATGGTAATTTTTCTGTTGGCAGGCAGTATTGGAACATGAAATTTAAGGATGCTACCTCTACTGCACAAACAGCGGCTGAGTTTGGAGAACATGCAAGCCTAGCTGCCAGAGCTGTTGGAGAACTTTCAAGGCAATATTGTGTTGATGATGGTGGTTCATGCCACTTAGTTTTCAAGGATGAAAGGTTGGAACATGGGCAAGCATTTCCTGGAGATGGTTATGGTAATTTTTCTGTTGGCAAGAAGAATTGGAACATGAAATTTAAGGATACTACCTCTGCTGCTCAAGCAGCGACTGAGTTTGCAGAACATGCAAGCCTAGCTGCCAGAGCTGTTGTAGAACTTTCAAGGCAATATTGTGTTGATGATGGTGGTTCATGCCACTTAGGTTTCAAGGATGAAAGGTTGGAACATGGGCAATCATTTCCTGGAGATAGTAATGGTAATTTTTCTGTTGGCAGGTAGAATTGGAACATGCAATTTAAGGATGCAACCTCTGCTACTCAAGCAGCGGCTAAGTTTGCAAAACATCCAAGCCTAGCTGCAAGAGCTGTTGTAGAACTTTCAAGGCAATATTGTGTTGATGATGGTGGTTCATGCCACTTAGGTTTCAAGGATGAAAGGTTGGAACATGGGAAAGCATTTTCTGGAGATGATAATGGTAATTTTTCTGTTGTCAAGCAGAATTAGAACATGAAATTTAAGGATTCTACCTCTACTGCCCAAGCAGTGGTTAGTTTTGCAGAACGTGCAAGCCTAACTGCCAGAGCTGTTGTGGAACTTTCAAGGCAATATTGTGTTGATGATGGTGGTTCATGCCACTTAGGTTTCAAGGATGAAAAGTTGGAACATGGGCAATCATTTCCTGGAGATGGTAATGGTAATTTTTCTGTTGGCAGGCAGAATTGGAACAAGAAATTTAAGGATGCTACCTCTGCTACTCAAGCAGCGGCTGATTTTGCAGAACATGCAAGCCTAGCTGCCAGAGCTATTGTAGAACTTTCAAGGAAATATTGTGTTGATGATGGTGGTTCTTGCCACTTAGGTTTCAAGGATAAAAGGTTGGAACATGGTCAATCATTTCCTTGATATAGTAATGGTAATTTTTCTGTTGGCAGGCAGAATTGGAACATGAAATTTAAGGATGTTACCTCTGCTGCTCAAGCAGCGGCTGAGTTTGCAAAACATACAAGCCTAGCTGCCAGAGCTGTTGTAGAACTTTCAAGGCAATATTTTGTTGATGATGGTGGTTCATGCCACTTAGGTTTCAAGGATGAAAGGTTGGAACATGGGCAATCATTTCCTGGAGATGGTAATGGTAATTTTTCTGTTGGCAGGTAGAATTAGAACATGAAATTTAAGGTACTACCTCTACTACCCAAGCAGCGGTTAGTTTTGCAGAACGTGCAAGCCTAACTGCCAGAGCTGTTGTGGAACTTTCAAGGCAATATTGTGTTGATGATGGTGGTTCATGCCACTTAGGTTTCAAGGATGAAAAGTTGGAACATGGGCAATCATTTCCTGGAGATGGTAATGGTAATTTTTCTGTTGGCAGGCAGAATTGGAACATTAAATTTAAGGATGCTACCTCTGCGGCTCAAGTAGCGACTGGGTTTGCAGAACATGCAAGGCTAGCTACCAGAGTTGTTGTAGAACTTTCAAGGCAATATTGTGTTGATGATGGTGGTTCATGCCACTTAATTTTCAAGGAAGAAAGGTTGGAACATGGGCAATCATTTCCTTGAGATAGTAATGGTAATTTTTCTGTTGGCAGGCAGAATTGAAACATGAAATTTAAGGATGCTACCTCTGCTGCTCAAGTAGCGACTAAGTTTGTAGAACATGCAAGCCTAGCTACCAGAGCTGTTGTAGTACTTTCAAGGCAATATTGTGTTGATGGTGGTGGTTCATGCCACTTATGTTTCAATGATGAAAGGTTGGAACATGGGCAATCATTTCCTTGAGATAGTAATGGTAATTTTTCTGTTGGCAGGCAGTATTGGAACATGAAATTTAAGGATGCTACCTCTACTGCACAAACAGCGGCTGAGTTTGGAGAACATGCAAGCCTAGCTGCCAGAGCTGTTGGAGAACTTTCAAGGCAATATTGTGTTGATGATGGTGGTTCATGCCACTTAGTTTTCAAGGATGAAAGGTTGGAACATGGGCAAGCATTTCCTGGAGATGGTTATGGTAATTTTTCTGTTGGCAAGAAGAATTGGAACATGAAATTTAAGGATACTACCTCTGCTGCTCAAGCAGCGACTGAGTTTGCAGAACATGCAAGCCTAGCTGCCAGAGCTGTTGTAGAACTTTCAAGGCAATATTGTGTTGATGATGGTGGTTCATGCCACTTAGGTTTCAAGGATGAAAGGTTGGAACATGGGAAAGCATTTTCTGGAGATGATAATGGTAATTTTTCTGTTGGCAAGAAGAATTAGAACATGAAATTTAAGGATTCTACCTCTACTGCCCAAGCAGCGGTTAGTTTTGCAGAACGTGCAAGCCTAACTACCAGAGCTGTTGTGGAACTTTCAAGGCAATATTATGTTGATGATGGTGGTTCATGCCACTTAGGTTTCAAGGATGAAAAGTTGGAACGTGGGCAATCATTTCCTGGAGATGGTAATGGTAATTTTTCTGTTGGCAGGCAGAATTGGAACAAGAAATTTAAGGATGCTACCTCTGCTACTCAAGCAGCGGCTGATTTTGCAGAACATGCAAGCCTAGCTGCCAGAGATATTGTAGAACTTTCAAGGAAATATTGTGTTGATGATGGTGGTTCTTGCCACTTAGGTTTCAAGGATAAAAGGTTGGAACATGGGCAATCATTTCCTGGAGATGGTAATGGTAATTTTTCTGTTGGCAGGTAGAATTAGAACATGAAATTTAAGGATGCTACCTCTGCTACTCAAGCAACGGCTAAGTTTGCAGAACATGCAAGCCTAGCTGCCAGAGCTATTGTAGAACTTTCAAGGCAATATTGTGTTGATGATGGTGGTTCATGCCACTTAGGTTTCAAGGATGAAAGGTTGGAACATGGGAAAGCATTTCCTGGAGATAGTAATGGTAATTTTTTTGTTGGCAAGCAGAATTGGAACATGAAATTTAAGGTACTACCTCTACTTCCTAAGCAGCGGTTAGTTTTGCAGAACGTGCAAGCCTAACTGCCAGAGCTGTTGTCGAACTTTCAAGGCAATATTGTGTTGATGATGGTGGTTCATGCCACTTAGGTTTCAAGGATGAAAAGTTGGAACATGGGCAATCATTTCCTGGAGATGGTAATGGTAATTTTTCTGTTGGCAGGCAGAATTGGAACATTAAATTTAAGGATGCTACCTCTGCGGCTCAAGTAGCGACTGGGTTTGCAGAACACGCAAGGCTAGCTACCAGAGCTGTTGTAGAACTTTCAAGGCAATATTGTGTTGATGATGGTGGTTCATGCCACTTAATTTTCAAGGATGAAAGGTTGGAACATGGGCAATCATTTCCTTGAGATAGTAATGGTAATTTTTCTGTTGGCAGGTAGAATTGAAACATGAAATTTAAGGATGCTACCTCTGCTGCTCAAGTAGCGACTGAGTTTGTAGAACATGCAAGCCTAGCTACCAGAGCTGTTGTAGTATTTTCAAGGCAATATTGTGTTGATGGTGGTGGTTCATGCCACTTATGTTTCAATGATGAAAGGTTGGAACATGGGCAATCATTTCCTGGAGATGGTAAATTTTCTATTGGCAGGCAGAATTCAAACATGAAATTTAAGGATGCTACCTCTGCTGCTCAAGCAGCAACTGAGTTTGCAGAACATGCAAGCCTAGCTGCCAGAGTTGTTGTAGAACTTTCAAGGCAATATTGTGTTGATGATGGTGGTTCATGCCACTTAATTTTCAAGGATGAAAGGTTGGAACATGGGCAATCATTTCCTTGAGATAGTAATGGTAATTTTTCTGTTGGCAGGCAGAATTGAAACATGAAATTTAAGGATGCTACCTCTGCTGCTCAAGTAGCGACTGAGTTTGTAGAACATGCAAGCCTAGCTACCAGAGCTGTTGTAGTATTTTCAAGGCAATATTGTGTTGATGGTGGTGGTTCATGCCACTTATGTTTCAATGATGAAAGGTTGGAACATGGGCAATCATTTCCTGGAGATGGTAAATTTTCTATTGGCAGGCAGAATTCGAACATGAAATTTAACGATGCTACCTCTGCTGCTCAAGCAGCAACTGAGTTTGCAAAACATCCAAGCCTAGCTGCCAGAGCTGTTGTAGAACTTTCAAGGCAATATTTTGTTGATGATGGTAGTTCATGCCACTTAGGTTTCAAGGATGAAATGTTGGAACATGGGCAATCATTTCCTGGAGATGGTAATGGTAATTTTTCTGTTGGCAGGTAGAATTAGAACATGGAATTTAAGGATGCTACCTCTACTACTCAAGCAACGACTAAGTTTGCAGAACATGCAAGCCTAGCAGCCAGAGCTATTGTAGAACTTTCAAGGCAATATTGTGTTGATGATGGTGGTTCATGCCACTTTGGTTTCAAGGATAAAAGGTTGGAACATGGGCAATCATTTCCTGGAGATGGTAAATTTTCTATTGGCAGGCAGAATTGGAACATGAAATTTAAGGATGCTACCTCTATTGCTCAAGCAGCGGCTGAGTTTGCAAAACATCCAAGCCTAGCTGCCAAAGCTGTTGTAGAACTTTCAAGGCAATATTTTGTTGATGATGGTGGTTCATGCCAATTAGGTTTCAAGGATGGAACATGGGCAATCATTTCCTAGAGATGGTAACGGTAATTTTTCTGTTGGCAGGTAGAATTAGAACATGAAATTTAAGGATGCTACCTCTGCAACTCAAGCAGCGACTAAGTTTGCAGAACATGCAAGCGTAGCTGCCAGAGCTGTTGTAGAACTTTCAAGGCAATATTGTGTAGATGATGGCGGTTCAAGCCACTTAGGTTTCAAGGATAAAAGATTGGAACATGGGCAATCATTTCCTGGAGATGGTAAATTTTCTATTGGCAGGTAGAATTGGAACATGAAATTTAAGGATGCTACCTCTGCTGCTCAAGCAGCTTCTGAGTTTGCAAAACATCCAAGCCTAGCTGCCAGAGCTGTTGTAGAACTTTCAAGGCAATATTATGTTGATGATGGTGGTTCATGCCACTTAGGTTTCAACGATGAAAGGTTGGAACATGGGCAATCATTTCCTGGAGATAGTAATGGAAATTTTTCTATTGGCAGGCAGAATTGGAACATGAAATTTAAGGATATTACCTCTGCTGCTCAAGTAGCGGCTGAGTTTGTAGAACATGCAAGCCTAGCTACCAGAGCTGTTATAGAACTTTCAAGGCAATATTGTGTTGTTGATGGTGGTTCATGCCACTTAATTTTCAAGGATGAAAGGTTGGAACATAGGCAATCATTTCCTTGAGATGGTAAATTTTCTATTGGCAGGCAGAATTGGAACATGAAATTTAAGGATGCCAACTCTGCTGCTCAAGCAGCGGCTGAGTTTTCAAAACTTCCAAGCCTAGCTGCCAGAGCTGTTGTAGAACTTTCAAGTAAATATTGTGTTGATGATGGTGGTTCATGCCACTTAGGCTTCAAGGATGAAAGGTTGGAACATATGCAATAATTTCCTGGGGATGGTAATGGTAATTCTTCTGTTGGCAGGTAGAATTGGAACATGCAATTCAAGGATGCTACCTCTTCTACTCAAGCAGCGGCTGAGTTTGCAGAACATGCAAGCCTAGCTGCAAGAGCTATTGTAGAACTTTCAAGGCAATATTATGTTGATTATGGTGGTTCATGCCACTTAGGTTTCAAGGATAAAAGGTTGGAACATGGGCCATCATTTCCTGGAGATGGTAAAGTTTCTATTGGCAGGAAGAATTAAAACATGAAATTTAAGGATGCTACCTCTGCTGCTCAAGCAGCGGCTGAGTTTGCAAAATAACCAAGCCTAGCTGCCAGAGTTGTTGTAGAACTTTCAAAGCAATATTGTGTTGATGATGGTGGTTCATGCCACTTAGGTTTCAAGGATGAAAGGTTGGAACATGGGAAAGCATTTCCTGGAGATGGTAAATTTTCTATTGGCAGGTAGAATTAGAACATAAAATTTAAGGATGCTACCTCTGCTGCTCAAGTAGCGACTTAGTTTGCAGAACATGCAAGCCTAGCTGCCAGAGATGTTGTAGAACTTTCAAGGCAAAATTTTGTTGATGATGGTGGTTCATGTCACTTTGGTTTCAAGGATGAAAGGTTGGAACATGGGCAATCATTTCCTGGAGATCGTAATGGTAATTTTTCAGTTGGCAGGCAGAATTGGAACATAAAATTTAAGGATGCTACCTCTGATGCTCAAGTAGCAACTGATTTTGCAGAACAGGCAAGCCTTGTTGCCAGAGCTGTTGTAGAACTTTTAAGGCAATAATGTGTTGATGATGGTGGTTCATGCCACTTAGTTTTTAAGGATGAAAGGATGGAACATGGGTAATCATTTCCTTGAGATGGTAATGGTAATTTTTCTGTTGGTAGGCAGTATTGGAACATGAAATTTAAGGATGCTACCTCTGATGCTCAAGTAGTGACTGATTTTGCAGAACAGGCAAGCCTAGTTGCCGGAGCTGTTGTAGAACTTTTAAGGCAATAATGTGTTGATGATGGTGGTTCATGCCACTTAGTTTTTAAGGATGAAAGGATGGAACATGGGCAATCATTTCCTTAAGATGGTAATGGTAATTTTTCTTTTGGCAGGCAGTATTTGAACATGAAATTTAAGGATGCTACCTCTGCTGCTCAAGCAACGGCTGAAGTTGGAGAACATGCAAGCCTAGCTGCCAGAGCTGTTAGAGAACTTTCAAGGCAATATTGTTTTTATGATGGTGGTTCATTCCACTTAGGTTTCAAGGATAAAAGGTTGGGACATGGGCAAGCATTTCCTGGATATGGTGTTGGTAATTTTTCTGTTGGCAAGAAGAATTGGAACATGAAATTTAAGGATGCTACCTCTGCTGCTCAAGCAGTGACTGAGTTTGCAGAACATGCAAGCATAGCTGCCAGAGCTGTTGTAGTACTTTCAAGGCAATATTGTGTTGATGATGGTGGTTCATGCCACTTAGGTTTCAAGGATGAAAGGTTGGAACATGGGAAATCATTTCCTTGAGATGGTAATGTTAATTTTTCTGTTGGTAGGCAATATTGGAACATGAAATTTAAGGATGCTACCTATGCTGCTCAAGCAGCTGCTGAGTTTGGAGAACATGCAAGCCTAGCTGCCAGAGTTGTTGGAGAACTTTCAAGGCAATATTGTGTAGATGATGGTGGTTCATGCCACTTAGGTTTCAAGGATGAAAGGTTTGAACATGGGCAAGCATTTCATGGAGATGGTAATGGTAATTATTCTGTTGGTAGACAGTATTGGAACATGAAATTTAAGGATGCTACTTATGCTGCTCAAGCAGCGGTTGAGTTTGGAGAACATGCATGCCTAGCTGCCAGAGCTGTTGGAAAACTTTCAAGGCAATATTATTTTTATGATAGTGGTTCATGCCACTTAGGTTTAAAGGATGAAAGGTTGGAACATGGGCAAGCATTTCCTGGAGATGGTAATGGTAATTTTTCTGTTGGCAAGAAGAATTGGAACATGAAATTTAAGGATGCTACCTCTGCTACTCAAACAACGACTGAGTTTGCAGAACATGCAAGCCTAGCTGCCAGAGCTGTTGTAGAACTTTCAAGACAATATTGTGTTGATGATGGTGGTTCATGCCACTTAGGTTTCAAGGATGAAAGGTTGGAACATGGGCAATCATTTCCTTGAGATGGTAATGGTAAATCTTCTTGTTGGTAGGCAGTATTGGAACATGAAATTTAAGGATGCTACCTATGCTGCTCAAGCAGCGGTTGAGTTTGGAGAACATGCAAGCCTAGCTGCCAGAGCTGTTGGAGAACTTTCAAGGCAATATTGTTTTGATGATGGTGGTTCATGCCACTTAGGTTTAAAGGATGAAAGGTTGGAACATGGGCAAGCATTTCCTGGATATGGTATTGGTAATTTTTCTGTTGGCAAGAAGAATTGGAACATGAAATTTAAGGATACTACCTCTACTGCTCAAGCAGCGACTGAGTTTGGAGAACATGCAAGCCTAGCTTCCAGAGCTTTTGGAGAACATTCAATGCTATATTTTGATGATGATGGCGGTTCATGCCACTTAGGTTTCAAGGATGAAAGGGTGGAACATGGGCAAGCATTTCCTGGAGATGGTAATGGTAATTTTTCTGTTGGCAAGCATAATTGGAACATGAAATTTAAGGATACTACCTCTGATGCTCAAGTAGTGGCTGAGTTTGCAGAACATGCAAGCCTAGCTGCCAGAGCTGTTGTAGAACTTTCAAGGCAATATTGTGTTGATGATGGTGGTTCATGCCACTTAGGTTTCAAGGATGAAAGGTTGGACCATGGGCAATCATTTCCAAGAGATGGTAATGGTAATTTTTCTATTGGCAGGCAGAATTGGAACATGAAATTTGAGGATGCAACCTATGCTGCTCAAGTAGCGACTGAGTTTGCAGAACAGGCAAGCCTAGCGGCCAGAACTGTTGTAGAATTTTCAAGGCAATATTGTGTTGATGATGGTGGTTCATGCCACTTAGTTTTCAAGGATGAAAGATTGGAACATGGACAATCATTACCTTGAGATGGTAATGGTAAATCTTCTTATTGGTAGGCAGTAATGGAACATGAAATGTAAGGATGCTACCTATGCTTCTCAAGCAGCGGTTGAGTTTGGAGAACATGCAAGCCTTGCTGCCAGAGCTGTTGGAGAACTTTCAAGGCAATATTGTGTTGATGATGGTGGTTCATGCCACTTAGGTTTCAAGGATGAAAGGTTGGAACATGGGCAATCATTTCCTGGAGATGGTAATGGTAATTTTTCTGTTGGCAGGCAGAATTGGAACATGAAATTTAAGGATGCTACCTCTGCTGCTCAAGCAGCGGCTGAGTTTGCAGAACATGCAAGCCTAGCTGCCAGAGCTGTTGTAGAACTTTCAAGGCAATATTGTGTTGATGATGGTGGTTCATGCCACTTAGGTTTCAAGGATGAAAGGTTGGAACATGGGCAATCATTTCCTTGAGATGGTAATGGTAAATCTTCTTGTTGGTAGGCAGTATTGGAACATGAAATTTAAGGATGCTACCTATGCTGCTCAAGCAGCGGTTGAGTTTAGAGAACATGCAAGCCTAGCTGCCAGAGCTGTTGGAGAACTTTCAACCCAATATTGTTTTGATGATGGTGGTTCATGCCACTTAGGTTTAAAGGATGAAAGGTTGGAACATGGGCAAGCATTTCCTGGTTATGGTATTGGTAATTTTTCTGTTGGCAAGAAGAATTGGAACATGAAATTTAAGGATGCTACCTCTGCTGCTCAAACAACGGCTGAGTTTGCAGAACATGCAAGCCTAGCTGCCAGAGCTGTTGTAGAACTTTCAAGGCAATATTGTGTTGATGATGGTGGTTCATGCCACTTAGGTTTCAAGGATGCAAGGTTGGAACATGGGCAATCATTTCCTTGAGATGGTAATGGTAAATCTTCTTGTTGGTAGGCAGTATTGGAACATGAAATTTAAGGATGCTACCTATGCTGCTCAAGCAGCGGTTGAGTTTGGAGAACAAGCAAGCCTAGCTGCCAGAGCTGTTGGAGAACTTTCAAGGCGATATTATTTTGATGATGGTGGTTCATGCCACTTAGGTTTAAAGGATGAAAGGTTGGAACATGGGCAAGCATTTCTATTGGCAAGAAGAATTGGAACATGAAATTTAAGGATGCTACCTCTGCTGCTCAAGCAGTGACTGAGTTTGCAGAACATGCAAGCATAGCTGCCAGAGCTGTTGTAGTACTTTCAAGGCAATATTGTGTTGATGATGGTGGTTCATGCCACTTAGGTTTCAAGGATGAAAGGTTGGAACATGGGAAATCATTTCCTTGAGATGGTAATGTTAATTTTTCTGTTGGTAGGCAATATTGGAACATGAAATTTAAGGATGCTACCTATGCTGCTCAAGCAGCTGCTGAGTTTGGAGAACATGCAAGCCTAGCTGCCAGAGTTGTTGGAGAACTTTCAAGGCAATATTGTGTAGATGATGGTGGTTTATGCCACTTAGGTTTCAAGGATGAAAGGTTTGAACATGGGCAAGCATTTCATGGAGATGGTAATGGTAATTATTCTGTTGGTAGACAGTATTGGAACATGAAATTTAAGGATGCTACTTATGCTGCTCAAGCAGCGGTTGAGTTTGGAGAACATGCATGCCTAGCTGCCAGAGCTGTTGGAAAACTTTCAAGGCAATATTATTTTTATGATAGTGGTTCATGCCACTTAGGTTTAAAGGATGAAAGGTTGGAACATGGGCAAGCATTTCCTGGAGATGGTAATGGTAATTTTTCTGTTGGCAAGAAGAATTGGAACATGAAATTTAAGGATGCTACCTCTGCTACTCAAACAACGACTGAGTTTGCAGAACATGCAAGCCTAGCTGCCAGAGCTGTTGTAGAACTTTCAAGACAATATTGTTTTGATGATGGTGGTTCATGCCACTTAGGTTTCAAGGATGAAAGGTTGGAACATGGGCAATCATTTCCTTGAGATGGGAATGGTAAATCTTCTTGTTGGTAGGCAGTATTGGAACATGAAATTTAAGGATGCTACCTATGCTGCTCAAGCAGCGGTTGAGTTTGGAGAATATGCAAGCCTAGCTGCCAGAGCTATTGGAGAACTTTCAAGGCAGTATTGTTTTGATGATGGTGGTTCAATCCACTTAGATTTAAAGGATGAAAGGTTGGAACATGGGCAAGCATTTTCTGGATATGGTAATGGTAATTTTTCTGTTGGCAAGAAGAATTGGAACATGAAATTTAAGGATGCTACCTCTGCTGCTCAAACAACGGCTGAGTTTGCAGAACATGCAAGCCTAGCTACCAGAGCTGTTGTAGAACTTTCAAGGCAATATTGTGTTGATGATGGTGATTCATGCCACTTAGGTTTCAAGGATGAAAGGTTGGAACATGGGCAATCATTTCCTTGAGATGGTAATGGTAAATCTTATTGTTAGTAGGGAGTATTGGAACATGAAATTTAAGGATGCTACCTATGCTGCTCAAGCAGCGGTTGAGTTTGGAGAACATGCAAGCCTAGCTGCCAGAGCTGTTGGAGAACTTTCAAGCCAATATTGTGTTGACGATGGTGGTTCATGCCACTTAGGTTTCAAGGATGAAAGGTTGGAACATGGGCAAGCATTTCCTGGAGATGGTAATGGTAATTTTTCTGTTGGCAAGCAGAATTGGAACATGAAATTTAAGGATACTACCTCTACTGCTCAAGCAGCGACTGAGTTTGGAGAACATGCAAGCCTAGCTTCCAGAGCTTTTGGAGAACATTCAATGCTATATTTTGATGATGATGGCGGTTCATGCCACTTAGGTTTCAAGGATGAAAGGGTGGAACATGGGCAAGCATTTCCTGGAGATGGTAATGGTAATTTTTCTGTTGGCAAGCATAATTGGAACATGAAATTTAAGGATACTACCTCTGATGCTCAAGTAGTGGCTGAGTTTGCAGAACATGCAAGCCTAGCTGCCAGAGCTGTTGTAGAACTTTCAAGGCAATATTGTGTTGATGATGGTGGTTCATGCCACTTAGGTTTCAAGGATGAAAGGTTGGACCATGGGCAATCATTTCCAAGAGATGGTAATGGTAATTTTTCTATTGGCAGGCAGAATTGGAACATGAAATTTGAGGATGCAACCTATGCTGCTCAAGTAGCGACTGAGTTTGCAGAACAGGCAAGCCTAGCGGCCAGAACTGTTGTAGAATTTTCAAGGCAATATTGTGTTGATGATGGTGGTTCATGCCACTTAGTTTTCAAGGATGAAAGATTGGAACATGGACAATCATTACCTTGAGATGGTAATGGTAAATCTTCTTATTGGTAGGCAGTAATGGAACATGAAATGTAAGGATGCTACCTATGCTTCTCAAGCAGCGGTTGAGTTTGGAGAACATGCAAGCCTTGCTGCCAGAGCTGTTGGAGAACTTTCAAGGCAATATTATTTTGATGATGGCGGTTCATGCCACTTAGGTTTAAAGGATGAAAGGTTGGAACATGGCCAAGCATTTCCTGGATATGGTATTGGTAATTTTTCTGTTGGCAAGAAGAATTGGAACATGAAATTTAAGGATGCTACCTCTGCTGCTCAAACAACGGCTGAGTTAGCAGAACATGCAAGCCTAGCTGCCAGAGCTGTTGTAGAACTTTCAAGGCTATATTGTGTTGATGATGGTGGTTCATGCCACTTAGGTTTCAAGGATGAAAGGTTGGAACATAGGCAATCATTTCCTTGAGATGGTAATGGTAAATCTTCTTGTTGGTAGGCAGTATTGGAATATGAAATTTAAGGATGCTACCTATGCTGCTCAAGCAGCGGTTGAGTTTGGAGAACATGCAAGCCTAGCTGCCAGAGCTGTTGGAGAACTTTCAACCCAATATTGTTTTGATGATGGTGGTTCATGCCACTTAGGTTTAAAGGATGAAAGTTTGGAACATGGGCAAGCATTTCCTGGATATGGTATTGGTAATTTTTCTGTTGGCAAGAAGAATTGGAACATGAAATTTAAGGATGCTACCTCTGCTGCTCAAACAACGACTGAGTTTGCAGAACATGCAAGCCTAGCTGCCAGAGCTGTTGTAGAACTTTCAAGGCAATATTGTATTGATGATGGTGGTTCATGCCACTTAGGTTTCAAGGATGAAAGGTTGGACCATGGGCAATCATTTCCAAGAGATGGTAATGGTAATTTTTCTATTGGCAGGCAGAATTGGAACATGAAATTTGAGGATGCAACCTATGCTGCTCAAGTAGCGACTGAGTTTGCAGAACAGGCAAGCCTAGCGGCCAGAACTGTTGTAGAATTTTCAAGGCAATATTGTGTTGATGATGGTGGTTCATGCCACTTAGTTTTCAAGGATGAAAGATTGGAACATGGGCAATCATTACCTTGAGATGGTAATGGTAAATCTTCTTATTGGTAGGCAGTAATGGAACATGAAATGTAAGGATGCTACCTATGCTTCTCAAGCAGCGGTTGAGTTTGGAGAACATGCAAGCCTTGCTGCCAGAGCTGTTGGAGAACTTTCAAGGCAATATTGTTTTGATGATGGCGGTTCATGCCACTTAGGTTTAAAGGATGAAAGGTTGGAACATGGCCAAGCATTTCCTGGATATAGTATTGGTAATTTTTCTGTTGGCAAGAAGAATTGGAACATGAAATTTAAGGATGCTACCTCTGCTGCTCAAACAACGGCTGAGTTAGCAGAACATGCAAGCCTAGCTGCCAGAGCTGTTGTAGAACTTTCAAGGCTATATTGTGTTGATGATGGTGGTTCATGCCACTTAGGTTTCAAGGATGAAAGGTTGGAACATCGGCAATCATTTCCTTGAGATGGTAATGGTAAATCTTCTTGTTGGTAGGCAGTATTGGAACATGAAATTTAAGGATGCTACCTATGCTGCTCAAGCAGCGGTTGAGTTTGGAGAACATGCAAGCCTTGCTGCCAGAGCTGTTGGAGAACTTTCAAGGCAATATTGTTTTGATGATGGCGGTTCATGCCACTTAGGTTTAAAGGATGAAAGGTTGGAACATGGCCAAGCATTTCCTGGATATGGTATTGGTAATTTTTCTGTTGGCAAGAAGAATTGGAACATGAAATTTAAGGATGCTACCTCTGCTGCTCAAACAACGGCTGAGTTTGCAGAACATGCAAGCCTAGCTGCCAGAGCTGTTGTAGAACTTTCAAGGCAATATTGTGTTGATGATGGTGGTTCATGCCACTTAGGTTTCAAGGATGCAAGGTTGGAACATGGGCAATCATTTCCTTGAGATGGTAATGGTAAATCTTCTTGTTGGTAGGCAGTATTGGAACATGAAATTTAAGGATGCTACCTATGCTGCTCAAGCAGCGGTTGAGTTTGGAGAACAAGCAAGCCTAGCTGCCAGAGCTGTTGGAGAACTTTCAAGGCGATATTATTTTGATGATGGTGGTTCATGCCACTTAGGTTTAAAGGATGAAAGGTTGGAACATGGGCAAGCATTTCCTGGATATGGTATTGGTAATTTTTCTGTAGGCAAGAAGAATTGGAATATGAAATTTAAGGATGCTACCTCTGCTGCTCAAACAACGGCTGAGTTTGCAGAACATGCAAGCCTAGCTGCCAGAGCTGTTGTAGAACTTTCAAGGCAATATTGTGTTGATGATGGTGGTTCATGCCACTTAGGTTTCAATGATGAAAGGTTGGAACATGGGCAATCCTTTCCTTGAGATGTGGTAAATCTTATTGGTGGTAGGGAGTATTGGAACATGAAATTTAAGGATGCTACCTATGCTGCTCAAGCAGCGGTTGAGTTTGGAGAATATGCAAGCCTAGCTGCCAGAGCAGTTAGAGAACTTTCAAGGCAATATTGTTTTGATGATGGTGGTTCATGCCACTTAGGTTTAAAGGATGAAAGGTTGGAACATGGGCAAGCATTTCCTGGAGATGGTAATGGTTATTTTTCTGTTGGCAAGAAGAATTGGAACATGTAATTTAAGGATGCTACCTCTGCTGCTCAAACAACGGCTGAGTTTGCAGAACATGCAAGCCTAGCTGCCAGAGCTGTTGTAGAACTTTCAAGGCAATATTGTGTTGATGATGGTGGTTCATGCCACTTAGGTTTCAAGGATGAAAGGTTGGAACATGGGCAATCATTTCCTTGAGATGGTAATGGTAAATCTTCTTGTTGGTAGGCAGTATTGGAACATGAAATTTAAGGATGCTACCTATGCTGCTCAAGCAGCGGTTGAGTTTGGAGAACATGCAAGCCTAGCTGCCAGAGCTGTTGGAGAACTTTCAAGGCAATATTGTTTTGATGATGGTGGTTCATGCCACTTAGGTTTAAAGGATGAAAGGTTGGAACATGGGCATGCATTTCCTGGATATGGTATTGGTAATTTTTCTGTTGGCAAGAAGAATTGGAACATGAAATTTAAGGATGCTACCTCTGCTGCTCAAACAACGGCTGAGTTTGGAGAACATGCAAGCCTAGCTGCCAGAGCTGTTGTAGAACTTTCAAGGCAATATTGTGTTGATGATGGTGGTTCATGCCACTTAGGTTTAAAGGATGCAAGGTTGGAACATGGGCAATCATTTCCTTGAGATGGTAATGGTAAATCTTCTTATTGGTAGGTAGTATTGGAACATGAAATTTAAGGATGCTACCTATGCTGCTCAAGCAGCGGTTGAGTTTGGAGAACAAGCAAGCCTAGCTGCCAGAGCTGTTGGGGAACTTTCAACGCGATATTATTTTGATGATGGTGGTTCATGCCACTTAGGTTTAAAGGATGAAAGGTTGGAACATGGGCAAGCATTTCCTGGATATGGTAATGGTAAATCTTCTTGTTGGTAGGCAGTATTGGAACATGAAATTTAAGGATGCTACCTATGCTGCTCAAGCAGCGGTTGAGTTTGGAGAACATGCAAGCCTAGCTGCCAGAACTGTTGGAGAACTTTCAACCCAATATTGTTTTGATGATGGTGGTTCATGCCACTTAGGTTTAAAGGATGAAAGGTTGGAACATGGGCATGCATTTCCTGGATATGGTATTGGTAATTTTTCTGTTGGCAAGAAGAATTGGAACATGAAATTTAAGGATGCTACCTCTGCTGCTCAAACAACGGCTGAGTTTGGAGAACATGCAAGCCTAGCTGCCAGAGCTGTTGTAGAACTTTCAAGGCAATATTGTGTTGATGATGGTGGTTCATGCCACTTAGGTTTAAAGGATGCAAGGTTGGAACATGGGCAATCATTTCCTTGAGATGGTAATGGTAAATCTTCTTATTGGTAGGTAGTATTGGAACATGAAATTTAAGGATGCTACCTATGCTGCTCAAGCAGCGGTTGAGTTTGGAGAACAAGCAAGCCTAGCTGCCAGAGCTGTTGGAGAACTTTCAACGCGATATTATTTTGATGATGGTGGTTCATGCCACTTAGGTTTAAAGGATGAAAGGTTGGAACATGGGCAAGCATTTCCTGGATATGGTAATGGTAAATCTTCTTGTTGGTAGGCAGTATTGGAACATGAAATTTAAGGATGCTACCTATGCTGCTCAAGCAGCGGTTGAGTTTGGAGAATATGCAAGCCTAGCTGCCAGAGCTATTGGAGAACTTTCAAGGCAATATTGTTTTGATGATGGTGGTTCATTCCACTTAGGTTTAAAGGATGAAAGGTTGGAACATGGGCAAGCATTTTCTTGATATGGTATTGGTAATTTTTCTGTTGGCAAGAAGAATTGGAACATGAAATTTAAGGATGCTACCTCTGCTGCTCAAACAACGGCTGAGTTTGCAGAACATGCAAGCCTAGCTACCAGAGCTGTTGTAGAACTTTCAAGGCAATATTGTGTTGATGATGGTGGTTCATGCCACTTAGGTTTCAAGGATGAAAGGTTGGAACATGGGCAATCATTTCCTTGAGATGGTAATGGTAAATCTTATTGTTAGTAGGGAGTATTGGAATATGAAATTTAAGGATGCTACCTATGCTGCTCAAGCAGCGGTTGAGTTCGGAGAACATGCAAGCCTAGCTGCCAGAGCTGTTGGAGAACTTTCAAGGCAATATTGTTTTGATGATGGTGGTTCATTCCACTTAGATTTAAAGGATGAAAGGTTGGATCATGGGCAAGCATTTCCTGGATATGGTATTGGTAATTTTTCTGTTGGCAAGAAGAATTGGAACATGAAATTTAAGGATGCTACCTCTGCTGCTCAAACAATGGCTGAGTTTGCAGAAGATGCAAGCCTAGCTGCCCGAGGTGTTGTAGAACTTTCAAGGCAATATTGTATTGATGATGGTGGTTCATGCCACTTAGGTTTCAAGGATGAAAGGTTGGAATATGGGCAATCATTTCCTTGAGATGGTAATGGTAAATCTTCTTGTTGGTAGGCAGTATTGGAACATGAAATTTAAGGATGCTACCAATGCTGCTCAAGCAGCGGTTGAGTTCGGAGAACATGCAAGCCTAGCTGCCAGAGCTGTTGGAGAACTTTCAAGGCAATATTATTTTGATGATGGTGGTTCATGCCACTTAGGTTTAAAGGATGAATGGTTGGAACATGGGCAAGCATTTCCTGGATATGGTATTGGTAATTTTTCTGTTGGCAAGAAGAATTGGAACATGAAATTTAAGGATGCTACCTCTGATGCTCAAACAACGGCTGAATTTGCAGAACATACAAGCCTAGCTGCCAGAGCTGTTGTAGAACTTTCAAGGCAATATTGTGTTGATGATGGTGGTTCATGCCACTTAGTTTTCAAGGATGAAAGGTTGGAACATGGGCAATCATTTCCTTGAGATGGTAATGGTAATGTTTCTGTTGGCAGGCAGTATTGGAACATGAAATTTAAGGATGCTACCTCTGCTGCACAAGCCGCGGCTAAGTTTGGAGAACATGCAAGCCTAGCTGCCAGAGCTGTTGGAGAACTTTCAAGGCAATATTGTGTTGATGATGGTGGTTCATGCCACTTAGGTTTCAAGAATGAAAGGTTGGAACATGGGCAAGCATTTCCTGGAGATGGTTATGGTAATTTTTCTGTTGGCAAGAATAATTGGAACATGAAATTTAAGGATGCTACCTCTGCTGCTCCAGCAGCGACTAAGTTTGCAGAACATGCAAGCCTAGTTGCCAGAGCTGTTGTAGAACTTTCAAGGCAATATTGTGTTGATGATGGTGGTTCTTGCAAATTAGGTTTCAAGGATAAAAGGTTGGAACATGGGCAATCATTTCCTTGAGATGGTAAATTTTCTATTGGCAGGCAAAATTGGAACATGAAATTTAAGGATGCTACCTGCTGCTCAAGCAGCGACTGAGTTTGCAAAACATCCAAGCCTAGCTGCCAGAGCTAGTGTAGAACTTTCATGGCAATATTTTGTTGATGATGGTGGTTCATGCCACTTAGGTTTCAAGGATGAAAGGTTGAAACATGGGCAATCATTTCCTGGGGATGGTAATGGTAATTTTTCTGTTGGCAGGTAGAATTAGAACATGAAATTTAAGGATGCTACCTCTACTACTCAAGCAGCGGCTGAGTTTGCAGAACATGCAGTCCTAGCTGCCAGAGCTATTGTAGAACTTTCAAGGCAATATTGTGTTGATGATGGTGGTTCTTGCCACTTAGGTTTCAAGGATAAAAGGTTGGAACATGGCAATCATTTCCTTGAGATGGTAATGGTATTTTTTCTGTTGGCAGGTAGAATTGGAACATGCAATTTAAGTATGTTACCTCTACTACTCAAGCAGCGACTGAGCTTGCAGAACATGCAAGCCTAGTTGCCAGAGCTGTTGGAGTAATTTCAAGGCAATATTGTGTTGATGATGGTGGTTCATGCCACTTAGGTTTCAAGGATGAAAGGTTGGAACATGGGAAACCATTTCCTGGAGATGGTAATGGTAATTTTTCTATTGGCAGGCAGAATTGGATCATGAAATTTAACGATGGTACCTCTGCTGCTCAAGTGGCGATTGAGTTTGCAGAACATGCAAGCCTAGCTCCCAAAGCTGTTGTAGAACTTTCAAGGCAATATTGTGTTGATGATGGTGGTTCATGCCACTTAGTTTTCAAGGATTAAAGGTTGGAACATGGGCAATCATTTCCTTGAGATGGTAATGGTAATTTTTCTGTTGGCAGGCAGTATTGGAACATGAAATTTAAGGATGCTATCTCAGCTGCTCAAGCAGCGGCTGAGTTTGGAGAACATGCAAGCCTAGCTGCCAGAGTTGTTGTAGAACTTTCAAGGCAATATTGTGTTGATGATGGTGGTTCATGCCACTTAGGTTTCAAGGATGAAAGGTTGGAACATGGGCAAGCATTTCCTAGAGATGGTAATGGTAATATTTCTGTTGGCAAGCAGAATTGGAACATGAAATTTAAGGATATTACCTGTGCTACTCAAGCAGCGACTGAGTTTGCAGAACATGCAAGCCTAGCTGCCAAAGCTATTGTAAAAGTTTCAAGCAATATTGTGTTGATGATGGTGGTTCATGCCGCTTAGGTTTCAAGGATGAAAGGTTGGAACATGGGCAATCATTTCTTGGAAATGGTAAATTTTCTATTGGCAGGCAGAATTGGAACATTAAATTTAAGGATGCTACCTCTGCAGCTCAAGCAGCGGCTGAGTTTGAAAAACATCCTAGCCTAGCCGCCAGAGATGTTGTAGAACATTCAAGGCAATATTTTGTTGATGATGGTGGTTCATGCCACTTAGGTTTCAAGGATGAAAGGTTGGAACATGGGCAATCATTTCCTGGAGATGGTAATGGTAATTTTTCTATTGGCAGGCAGAATTGGAACATGAAATTTAAGGATGTTACCTCTGCTGCTCAAGTAGAGGCTGAGTTTGCAGAACATGCAAGCCTAGCTGCCAGAGCTGTTGGAGAACTTTCGAGGCAATATTGTGTTGATGATGGTGGTTCATGCCACTTAGTTTTCAAGGATGAAAGGTTGGAACATGGGCAATCATTTCCTTGAGATGGTAATGGAAATTTTTCTATTTGCAGGCAGTATTGGAACATGAAATTTAAGGATGCTACCTCTGCTGCTCAAGCAGCGGCTGAGTTTGGAGAACATGCAAGCCTAGTTGCCAGAGTTGTTGTAGCACTTTCAAGGCAATATTGTGTTGATGATGGTGGTTCATGCCACTTATGTTTCAAGGATGAAAGGTTGGAACATAGGCAAGCATTTCCTAGAGATGGTAATGGTAATATTTCTGTTGGCAAGCAGAATTGGAACATGAAATTTAAGGATATTACCTCTGCTGCTCAAGTAGCGACTGAGTTTGCCAAACATGCAAGCCTAGCTGCCAGAGCTGTTGTAGAACTTTCAAGGAAATATTTTGTTGATGATGGTGGTTCATGCCGCTTAGGTTTCAAGGATGAAAGGTTGGAACATGGGCAATCGTTTCCTGGAAATGGTAAATTTTCTATTGGCCAGCAGAATTGGTGTTACACCCTATATTTTCGTATGTAAAAATGCGTCGTAAGCAAACTAATGTAGGACAAAAAAATGAGATAATATTTAAAAGTATATAAAGTAAGTTAATCATGTTACCTCTGAGGTTACAAACATTGAAGATCATGAACAACAAGTACAAAGAGGGTTGGACAGTTCAGAAGCTAAAGCAATTAAATAAAACAATGTTTCATCGAAAGTCGACAAGTTGGGAATGTTATAACATGTACCTTTGGGGTGATACTAGGGTGATTAACATGATAAAGAGATTATGTTATGATTTATATTAGTCGTATTACATCCGTGTGTTATGTTTTTAAGTCAAGCGAGTTGTGGAACAAAAGTCGATGAAAGTCATCACAAGTTACATTCATAAGTTTTACTGAAACTTTGGGTCAAATGTAACTGCAATTTTATCCCAATATACTTAGAGTTATGGTGTGTTCCACACATAAAATTAAAGATCTATGAGTCTATTTTCCAACGCATTAAACCATTTGTCAATACGACATCGGAGTAGAGAGATATGTGCATTTTTGCGATACTGCGCAAGCTGCTAGGTGACAAGTAGGTGTGTCACCTACTTGCTTAAATGAAAGCCCAAAAATGGGCCATTTCGGGTCGTCCAAAGAGGCCTTTTAAGGGCCTATTTTCTTCATATATTAGACTCAAAATAGAGCATAATAACCAGACATAAGCTCTGCAAAGAATCCTCCCAAAAATTTCCCACAAACCCTAATTGATTTTCTCTCCCTTTCAAGTTCCAATTGGAGGTAAAACTTAGAGTTTGAAGAACCAAGATAGGAGCTGAGTTATCCAACAAATAAGGTGAGTTTACTGCTCTCTTTCATCCATTTTTTCTTCTGTAAATTCATGGTAAGTCGTTCTATACTTGTAAGAACTCACGGGATGGTGATCGGAAGCCGTGAGTTCGAGTTATTCACTTGTAGCGGACTGTTTTGTGGACTGTTTTGTGTTGCTGTTGGGCTGCGTGTTTTATTACTATTTTGTGGAGTTTTGGAGGAGGAAGGGGGTTTATAAACACCATATAAATGTAGGGTGGTTGGCTGGTCGTTCGTCATAACATTTTCGGGTCGTTTGACACTACTACGGTGGTCGTTTTGTGTACGAAGAGATTGGGGTGTGTTGGGCTGTTTTGTAGTATTTGATGGTGTATATAGGGCTGGAAAATGATGTATATATGTTGTTATTGTTCTGTCCTTGTATTGTTGGTGTTATCTTGAAGTTGGAGGAAGGGCATATTATAGGGGAGATGCTGCCCGTTTTAATACAAAATAGGTTTGTCGTTCGTTGTGCGATAGTTGTACCTTTCGTAACTTAACGATAGTATTATTATCATTCTTGTAGATTAAGGTGCGAAGAGGTGAGTTCAACTTGGTGATTGAAAAGATTGTGATAAGGTATGTTAAGGCTAAGCCTTCCTTCATTTTGGCATGATCTCGTAGCTACATGTGTTAGTAATGAGACAAAAAGAGAAGTTCATATTCATGAATTTATTCACACTATTCTAGTCTCATAAGTTACAATATTATTCCTTATCGAGACTCTATATTCAATTTTAGTATTGTCTTCTTTCAGTCAAGAGAGCAGCAAGCCTATATATACAGTATTACAGTATTTTCATTACCATCGAGCTATAATCGATGGGCAGGCCCCTATTGGGCAACCTCTGATCAGATGGAAAGTTATATACCGAGCCTACTATGGCCGAGCGCCTATGAGCGAGCCCAGCATGGTGGAGATACATAGCCTAGTATGGCCGAGCGCCTATAAGCGAGCCTACTATGGCAGAGCAGTTATA
This sequence comes from Nicotiana tomentosiformis, assembly GCF_000390325.3. Lineage (NCBI taxonomy): Eukaryota > Viridiplantae > Streptophyta > Magnoliopsida > Solanales > Solanaceae > Nicotiana > Nicotiana tomentosiformis. The sequence goes on from NW_027174591.1 coordinate 289,809, forward strand.
TATACCGAGCCTTATAAGGCCGTACAATTATTTTACTTACTATATTGAAGGAGTTTAGTCAGTATCAGCAGGTAAGTATATCTCCAGATCATCTTTAGCTCCCAGTTACTTCCAGTTATTATATTATCAGTTCAGTTTCGATTTTCAATTATGTTATTGCCTTACATACTCGGTACATTATTTCGTACTGACGTCCCTTTTTCGGGGACGCTGCATTTCATGCATGCAGGTTCAGATAGACGGACGAGTAGATCTCCTCAGTAGGTGTTTCCCGAGTTCAGCCTGATCGGTAAGCTCCATGTCTTTCGGAGTTACCAGGTCTAGAGTGTTGTGTACATCTTATGTATATCTGTATATATGTTATGGGTAGGTCGGGGCCCTGTTCCGATCACAGTACATCTATCAGTAGAGGCTTGTAGGCATATCCTGTTGGTTAGTGCAGTATGTTGGGTTTGTATAAATTGGTGGTTTGTCAGCTGTAGTAGCTATGACGGCCTTGTCGGCCTAGCTTTATATTGATATTTAGTTAGTGCTAGTTTCCATTCAGTTTTATATTTTGCTTCGCAAATTGTCTTGCAAGGTGGCCCCATGGCCAAAGTATGACATTATGTGTTTAGAGTCCCTTAGTCGCAATTTGGTATGCCAGGTTAGGTAAGGCACGGGGTGCTTGTCTCGCTCCTAGGTTCGGGGCGTGACAAACTTGGTATCAGAGCAGTTCTGTCCTAGGGAGTCTACAAGCCGTGTCTAGTAGGGTCTTGTTTATAGATGTGTTGTGCACCACATTATATAAGCAAGGAACTACAGGGCATTTAGGAGTTGGTTACACTTCTTTGAAATCTAAATCGTGCTATAGAACTGAGTTATAGGAAATTTGAATTAAACTTATGTGTTGGTGTTTGCATGCACAGATGACGGTGACTAGGAAGACTACGGCTAGCCAGAGGAGAGATACAGTAGTAGGTGAGGGGACCAACAGGGTACCCCCAGTAGATGGGGCCCAGTCTGAGGCTCAAGGGGAGACCCCTACTCAGCCATTACCGGCTCCTCCACCAACTACGGAGATTCCTAGGGAAACCGCACATCCAGTTCCCCCTCCACTTCCATCAGATCAGGACTTAAGGAGTACGGTGCATTTGTTGACACAGTTGGTAGCTACCCAGCAACATGCTAGGGCATCAGCTAGTGCAGGAACTTCTGAGGGGTCTGGGAGTTCAAGGGTCCGAGAGTTTATTGCTTTGAGTCCCCCAGAGTTCACAGGGACAGATCAGAGGGAGGACCCGCAGGATTTCATAGATCAGCTTCACAGGATCTTTCGTGTTATGCATGCCACGGAGAAAGAGGCAGTTGAGCTAGCAGCTTTTCGACTCCGAGATATAGCCATCCTTTGGTATGAGGGATGGGAGAGGTCCAGGGGACGTGATACACCTCCAGCTATTTGGGAGAATTTTTCAGATGCTTTCCTTGACCAGTACTTACCGCGGGAGATCCGACAGGCTCGATTCGATTAGTTTCTAGCCCTCAAGCAGGGTAATATGAGTGTTCGAGAGTATAGTCTCCGTTTTGACTCATTGGCCAGATATGCACCATCCATAGTTTCTACTATGCGGGACAGGATTCACAGGTTTATAGCAGGGTTAGCCCCAGAGTTAACCGAGGCATGTGCCACCGCTGCATTGCAGGATAGTATGGATATCTCCCGGATTCAGGCATTCACCCAGAATATAGAAAGGGGTAGGCGTCGGCAGCAGGGTACAGAGAGGGCTGAGCAAGGGCAACGTAAGAGGATGAGATTTCCCAGGTCTCAGGAGCAATCTCAGGGTAGTTATAGGACCCAGTACTTCGGACGGCCACCTAGGCCTCCGCCACCTCAGTTACAGGGTTACGGGTATGACCGCTATACTAAGTCAGGACCAGGTGAGAGCTCACGGGCGTCGGGTTTGCAGCGACAACGAGGTTCTGCGCAGACATGGTCATTTCCTCCGTGGTGTGACATCTGTGGTAGAGGACACTTGGGTCAATGCCGAGCAGGTTCTGATGCTTGTTATACATGTGGGCGTCCGGGGCATATGATGCGAGATTGCCCAAATAGAGATTCTGGGGGAATGGCACAACCAGCGAGTTCAGCAACAGGATCGTCTATGTCCGTGCATCCTTCAAGGCGTGAGTCTCAGTCTTCGGCTGGTAGAGGTCGAGGCAGAGGTAGAGGTTCCAGTTCAAGTGGTAATCAGAACCGTATCTATGCTTTAGCGGGTCGACAGGACCAGGAGTCTTCACCAGACGTTGTGACAGGTATATTAACCATTTGCTCTCACGATGCTTATGCTTTGATAGACCCAGGATCTACTTTATCGTATATTACCCCATTTGTCGCGAGGAAGTTTGGTATAGTGCCTGAAATACTAAGTGATCCTTTTGCGGTATCTACACCGATCGGAGAATCGATTATTGCTAGACGGGTTTACCGAGGTTGTACGGTGACAATTTGTAGTCGTCAGACCTCAGCTGACCTAGTTGAGCTAGAGATGATGGACTTTGATGCTATCATGGGCATGGACTGGTTGGCAGCTTGCTATGCCACAGTTGATTGCCGAGCAAATGTAGCCAAATTTCATTTTCCGGGTGAGCCAGTCCTTGAATGGGTAGGTAATACACCAACACCCAGAGGTAGGTTTATTTCCTATCTGAAGGCGAGGAAAATGATCGCAAAAGGGTGCATTTATCATATTGTGCGAGTTAGAGATGCAGATGCTGAGATACCTACACTTCAGTCTATTCCCATAGTCAAAGAGTATGCAGATGTGTTTCCAGATGAGCTTCCAGGTATTCCTCCAGAGCGAGAGATTGATTTTAGCATCGATTTGCTTCCAGGAACTCAACCAATATCCGTCCCTCCGTATAGAATGGCACCTGCCGAATTGAAGGAGTTGAAGGAGCAGTTAAAAGATTTGCTGGAGAAAGGTTACATTAGGCCCAGTACCTCACCTTGGGGTGCACCGGTACTATTTGTGCGGAAGAAAGACGGCTCGCTGAGGATGTGTATCGATTATAGGCAGTTGAACAAGGTAACTATTAAGAATAAGTATCCACTTCCAAGGATCGATGACTTGTTTGATCAGTTGCAGGGAGCTAGATGCTTTTCCAAGATTGATTTGAGGTCGGGGTACCACCAGGTCAGAGTTCGGGAAAAAGATATTCCGAAGACAGCCTTCAGGACCCGATATGGCCACTTCGAGTTCCTTGTCATGTCCTTCGGGTTGACTAATGCACCCGCTGTATTTATGGACTTGATGAATAGCCTATTCCGGCCATTTTTAGATCTGTTCGTGATAGTATTTATTGATGATATTCTGGTTTATTCCCGTTCAGAGGATGAGCATGCGGACCACCTGCGAGCGGTACTCCAAACCCTCCGTGATCGTAAGTTGTATGCTAAGTTTTCTAAATGTGAGTTCTGGTTGAAGTCTGTAGCATTCTTGGGGCATATTGTATCAGATGAAGGGATAAAGGTGGACACTCAGAAGATTGAGGCCGTGAAATCTTGGCCTAGACCTACCACTCCGACAGAGGTTCGTAGCTTTCTAGGCTTAGCAGGATACTATCGGAGGTTCGTAGAGGGTTTTTCTTCCCTTTCGGCACCATTGACGAAGTTGACACAGAAAGAAACTAAGTTTCAATGGACAGAGGCTTGTGAGCGGAGTTTCCAAGAGCTTAAGAACAAGTTGACCTCAGCTCCAGTTCTAACACTTCCAGAGGGTCTAGAGGGTTATGCCGTGTATTGTGATGCATCAGGTGTCGGGTTAGGATGTGTCCTGATGCAACATGGGAAGGTAATTGCATATGCTTCAAGGCAGTTGAGGAAGCACGAGAGGAATTATCCGACCCACGACCTCGAGTTAGCTGCGGTTGTCCATGCACTTAAGATATGGCGGCATTATTTATATGGTGTTCATGTTGATATATTTACTGATCATAAAAGCCTACAATATATTTTCAAGCAGAAAGAGTTGAATTTGCGACAGAGGCGATGGCTTGAGTTATTGAAAGATTACGATGTTAACATTCTCTACCATCCAGGGAAAGCTAATGTTGTAGCAGATGCCTTAAGTCGCCGATCTATGGGTAGCTTAGCACATGTAGAGCCCGAGAAAAGAAAATTAGCTAGAGATATTCATCAATTGGCTTCGTTGGGGGTTCGGTTAGTAGATTCTGAGGATGGTGGAGTTGTAATCCAAAACACTGCAAAATCATCCCTCATAGCTGAAGTCAAGGAAAGGCAGTACGAGGACCCAGAGTTGGTCGAGTTGAGAGAGCGAGTTCCGCAGCAGAAGAAGCCATTGTTAGAGCTCAAGGGAGATGGGGTTCTCAGATACAAGGGTCGTTTGTGTGTTCCAGATGTAGCAGGGCTACGAGACAGGATTATGTCAGAGGCACATTATTCATGGTATTCCATCCACCCTGGATCGACGAAGATGTATCATGACATTAAGGATATGTACTGGTGGAATGATATGAAGAAGAACATTGCTGAGTTTGTCGCCCAATGTACTAGTTGCCAGCAAGTGAAGGTAGAACACCAGAAGCCCGGAGGGCTAATGCAGACTATAGAGATCCCGACATGGAAATGGGAGGCGATAAACATGGACTTTATCATGGGTTTACCTCGTTCTAATCGTAAGTTCGATTCCATATGGGTGATAGTCGATAGGCTCACGAAATCAGCTCACTTCCTACCGGTCAGATCTGCATATACAGCAGAAGATTATGCAAAGTTATATATTAAGGAGATAGTGCGGCTACACGGAGTACCAGTTTCTATTATATCTGACCGTGGGGCTCAGTTTACAGCACATTTTATGGAGGTCATTTCAGAGAGGTCTAGGGACTCAGGTGAATCTCAGCACAGCTTTTCATCCACAGACTGATGGACAAGCCGAGCGCACAATTCAGACGCTCGAGGATATGTTACGAGTATGTGTGTTGGATTTTAAAAGAAGTTGGGATGAACATCTACCTCTTATCGAGTTTGCATATAATAACAGTTACCACTCCAGTATCCAGATGGCTCCGTACGAGGCTTTGTATGGGCATAAGTGCAGATCTCCTATAGGGTGGTTTGATGTTGGAGAATCTGGGTTACATGGGCCAGACCTGGTTCAGCAGGCCATAGAGAAAGTAAAGGTTATCCGGGAGCGACTGTTGACAGCTCAGAGTCGTCAGAAGTCATATTTTGACGTGCGGCGACGAGACTTAGAGTTCAGGATTAATGACTGGGTATTCTTAAAGGTATCACCTATGAAGGGCGTGATGAGGTTTGGCAAGAAAGGAAAGCTTAGCCCACGGTATATTGGGCCTTATAGGATCATTCGGAGAGTGGGCCAACTAGCTTATGAGTTAGAGTTGCCCTCAGAATTGGAGTCTGTCCATCCGGTTTTTCACGTATCTATGCTACGGAAGTGCATTGGCGATCCTACCCGAGTGGTGCCCACGGATGATGTACAGATTACAGAGGACTTGTCATACGAGGAAATTCCAGTTGCCATCCTAGACCGACAAATCCGCAATCTACGAAATAAGGAGGTAGCTTCCGTAAAGGTTTTATGGAGGAGCAAGAATGTAGAAGAGATGACGTGGGAATCGGAGGAAGAAATGAAGTCTAAATACCCCCACCTATTTCAAAATGAAGATATGGTTCGAGATGGGACGCTACAACATAGCTCTATGTAGGCTAGCAGGTCATCAGGTAAGCTTTTATTTTTCACTTTCAATATTTATGATTTACGGTCGGTGAGGCAAATTGCTGCTATTTATAAAGATTGGCCATATGTGGCATGCATAGTATGTTTCTGGCTACGTGCAGGTTGGTTTTAACCTAGTGTACGAAGGATACTCTGGAAAAAGTTTCCAAAGTCTCCAAGAGTAAACATTCGAGGACGAATGTTCCCAAGGGGGAGTGATGTTACACCCTATATTTTCGTATGTAAAAATGCGTCGTAAGCAAACTAATGTAGGACAAAAAAATGAGATAATATTTAAAAGTATATAAAGTAAGTTAATCATGTTACCTCTGAGGTTACAAATATTGAAGATCATGAACAACAAGTACAAAGAGGGTTGGACAGTTCAGAAGCTAAAGCAATTAAATAAAACAATGTTTCATCGAAAGTCGACAAGTTGGGAATGTTATAACATGTACCTTTGGGGTGATACTAGGGTGATTAACATGATAAAGAGATTATGTTATGATTTATATTAGTCGTATTACATCCGTGTGTTATGTTTTTAAGTCAAGCGAGTTGTGGAACAAAAGTCGATGAAAGTCATCACAAGTTACATTCATAAGTTTTACTGAAACTTTGGGTCAAATGTAACTGCAATTTTCTCCCAATATACTTAGAGTTATGGTGTGTTCCACACATCAAATTAAAGATCTATGAGTCTATTTTCCAACGCATTAAACCATTTGTCAATACGACATCGGAGTAGAGAGATATGTGCATTTTTGCGATACTGCGCAAGCTGCTAGGTGACAAGTAGGTGTGTCACCTACTTGCTTAAATGAAAGCCCAAAAATGGGCCATTTCGGGTCGTCCAAAGAGGCCTTTTAAGGGCCTATTTTCTTCATATATTAGACTCAAAATAGAGCATAATAACCAGACATAAGCTCTGCAAAGAATCCTCCCAAAAATTTCCCACAAACCCTAATTGATTTTCTCTCCCTTTCAAGTTCCAATTGGAGGTAAAACTTAGAGTTTGAAGAACCAAGATAGGAGCTGAGTTATCCAACAAATAAGGTGAGTTTACTGCTCTCTTTCATCCATTTTTTCTTCTGTAAATTCATGGTAAGTCGTTCTATACTTGTAAGAACTCACGGGATGGTGATCGGAAGCCGTGAGTTCGAGTTATTCACTTGTAGCGGACTGTTTTGTGGACTGTTTTGTGTTGCTGTTGGGCTGCGTGTTTTATTACTATTTTGTGGAGTTTTGGAGGAGGAAGGGGTTTATAAACACCATATAAATGTAGGGTGGTTGGCTGGTCGTTCGTCATAACATTTTCGGGTCGTTTGACACTACTACGGTGGTCGTTTTGTGTACGAAGAGATTGGGGTGTGTTGGGCTGTTTTGTAGTATTTGATGGTGTATATAGGGCTGGAAAATGATGTATATATGTTGTTATTGTTCTGTCCTTGTATTGTTGGTGTTATCTTGAAGTTGGAGGAAGGGCATATTATAGGGGAGATGCTGCCCGTTTTAATACAAAATAGGTTTGTCGTTCGTTGTGCGATAGTTGTACCTTTCGTAACTTAACGATAGTATTATTATCATTCTTGTAGATTAAGGTGCGAAGAGGTGAGTTCAACTTGGTGATTGAAAAGATTGTGATAAGGTATGTTAAGGCTAAGCCTTCCTTCATTTTGGCATGATCTCGTAGCTACATGTGTTAGTAATGAGACAAAAAGAGAAGTTCATATTCATGAATTTATTCACACTATTCTAGTCTCATAAGTTACAATATTATTCCTTATCGAGACTCTATATTCAATTTTAGTATTGTCTTCTTTCAGTCAAGAGAGCAGCAAGCCTATATATACAGTATTACAGTATTTTCATTACCATCGAGCTATAATCGATGGGCAGGCCCCTATTGGGCAACCTCTGATCAGATGGAAAGTTATATACCGAGCCTACTATGGCCGAGCGCCTATGAGCGAGCCCAGCATGGTCGAGATACATAGCCTAGTATGGCCGAGCGCCTATAAGCGAGCCTACTATGGCAGAGCAGTTATATATACCGAGCCTTATAAGGCCGTACAATTATTTTACTTACTATATTGAAGGAGTTGAGTCAGTATCAGCAGGTAAGTATATCTCCAGATCATCTTTGACTCCCAGTTAATTTCAGTTATCATATTATCAGTTCAGTTTCGATTTTCAATTATGTTATTGCTTTACATACTCGGTACATTATTTCGTACTGACGTCCCTTTTTCGGGGACGCTGCATTTCATGCATGCAGGTTCAGATAGACGGACGAGTAGATCTCCTCAGTAGGTGTTTCCCGAGTTCAGCCTGATCGGTAAGCTCCATGTCTTTCGGAGTTACCAGGTCTAGAGTGTTGTGTACATCTTATGTATATCTGTATATATGTTATGGGTAGGTCGGGGCCCTGTTCCGATCACAGTACATCTATCAGTAGAGGCTTGTAGGCATATCCTGTTGGTTAGTGCAGTATGTTGGGTTTGTATAAATTGGTGGTTTGTCAGCTGTAGTAGCTATGACGGCCTTGTCGGCCTAGCTTTATATTGATATTTAGTTAGTGCTAGTTTCCATTCAGTTTTATATTTTGCTTCGCAAATTGTCTTGCAAGGTGGCCCCATGGCCAAAGTATGACATTATGTGTTTAGAGTCCCTTAGTCGCAATTTGGTATGCCAGGTTAGGTGAGGCACGGGGTGCTTGTCTCGCTCCTAGGTTCGGGGCGTGACAATTGGAATATTCAATTTAAGGATGCTACCTCTGCTGCTCAGGCAGCGGCTGAGTTTTCAAAACATCCAAGCCTAGCTGCCAGAGCTGTTGTAGAACTTTCAAGGCAATATTTTGTTGATGATGGTGGTTCATGCCACTTAGGTTTTAATGATGAAAGGTTGGAACATGGGCAATCATTTCCTGGAGATGGTAATGGTAATTTTTCTATTGGAAGGCATAATTAGAATATGAAATTTAAGGATGCTACCTCTGCTGCTCAAGTAGCAACTGATTTTGCAGAACAGGCAAGCCTAGCTGCCAGAGCTGTCCTAGAACTTTTAAGGCAATATTGTGTTGATGATGGTGGTTCATGCCACTTACTTTCAAGGATGAAAGGTTGGAACATGGGCAATCATTTCCTTGAGATGGTAATGGTAATTTTTCTGTTGGCAGGCAGTATTGGAACATGAAGTTTAAGGATGCTACCTCTGCTGCTCAAGCAGCGGCTGAGTTTGGAGAACATGCAAGCCTAGCTGCCAGAGCTGTTGTAGAACTTTCAAGGCAATATTGTGTTGATGTTGGTGGTTCATGCCGCTTATGTTTCAAGGATGAAAGGTTGGAACATAGGCAATCATTTTCTTGAGATGGTAATGGTAATTTTTCTGTTGGCAGGCAGTATTGGAACATGAAATTTAAGGATGCTACCTCTGCTGCACAAGCAGCGGCTGAGTTTGCAGAACATGCAAGCCTAGCTCCCAAAGCTGTTGTAGAACTTTCAAGGCATTATTGTGTTGATGATGGTGGTTCATGCCACTTAGTTTTCAAGGATTAAAGGTTGGAACATGGGCAATCATTTCCTTGAGATGGTAATGGTAATTTTTCTGTTGGCAGGCAGTATTGGAACATGAAATTTAAGGATGCTACCTCAGCTGCTCAAGCAGCGGCTGAGTTTGGAGAACATGCAAGCCTAGCTGCCAGAGTTGTTGTAGAACTTTCAAGGCAATATTTTGTTGATGATGGTGGTTCATGCCACTTAGGTTTCAAGGATGAAAGGCTGGAACATGGGCAAGCATTTCCTAGAGATGGTAATGGTAATATTTCTGTTGGCAAGCAGAATTGGAACATGAAATTTAAGGATATTACCTGTGCTGCTCAAGCAGCGACTGAGTTTGCAGAACATGCAAGCCTAGCTGCCAAAGCTATTGTATAAGTTTCAAGGCAATATTATGTTGATGATGGTGGTTCATGCCGCTTAGGTTTCAAGGATGAAAGGTTGGAACATGGGCAATCATTTCTTGGAAATGGTAAATTTTCTATTGGCAGGCAGAATTGGAACATTAAATTTAAGGATGCTACCTCTGCAGCTCAAGCAGCGGCTGAGTTTGAAAAACATCCAAGCCTAGCTGCCAGAGCTGTTGTAGAACATTCAAGGCAATATTTTGTTGATGATGGTGGTTCATGCCACTTAGGTTTCAAGGATGAAAGGTTGGAACATGGGCAATCATTTCCTGGAGATGGTAATGGTAATTTTTCTATTGGCAGGCAGAATTGGAACATGAAATTTAAGGATGTTACCTCTGCTGCTCAAGTAGAGGCTGAGTTTGCAGAACATGCAAGCCTAGCTGCCAGAGCTGTTGGAGAACTTTCGAGGCAATATTTTGTTGATGATGGTGGTTCATGCCACTTAGGTTTTAATGATGAAAGGTTGGAACATGGGCAATCATTTCCTGGA